>NW_024710954.1:0-51720 GCF_018991925.1 Homarus americanus | reverse complement strand
TCCTCAGTAGCCGTTTCAGTTACGTATTGCTGTGTGCCTGTGAGTGTCTGGGGTGTGCCTGGAGTGTCAGAGGTGTGCCTGTAGTGTCTGAGGTGTGCCTGGGGTGTCAGAGTTGCACCTGGGGTGTCAGGGTGTACCTGGGAGTGTCTGAGGTGTATCTGGGAGTGTCAGAGGTGTACCAGGGGTGTCAGGGGTTTACCTGGGAATGTCAGTGGTGTGCCTGGGAGTGTCTGGGGTGTGCCTGGGGGTGTCTGAGGTGTGCCTGGGTGTCTGGGGTGTATATGGGTGTTGGGGTGTACTTGGTGGTGTCAGCAGTGTACATGGGGAGTGTCATGGGTATGCCTGGGGTATCGGAGGTGTGCCTGGGGAGTGTCAGAGGTGTGCCAGGGGGTGTCAGAGGAGCACCTGGGAGTGCCAGAGGTGTACCTGGGAGTGTCAGGGGTGTGCCTGGAAGTGTCAGAGATGTACATGGGAATGTCTGAGGTTGCACCTGGGGTGTATGAGGTGTACCTGGGGTGTCAGGTGTGTGGCCACGGGTGTCAGAGGAGCACGTGGGAGTGCCAGAGGTGTACCTGGAGTGTCAGGGGTGTGCCTGGAAGTGTCAGAGATGTGCCTGGGAGTGTCAGAGGTGTGCCTGGGAGTGTCTAAGGTGTTCCTGGGGTATTGGCGGTGTGCCTGGGAATGTCAGCGGTGTGCCTGGGAGTGTCTGGGTGTGCCTGGGGTGTCAGAGATGTGCCTGGGAGTGTCACGGGTGTAACTGGGGTGTCGGAGGTGTGACTGGGAGTGTCGGAGGTGTGCCTGGGGAGTGTCAGAGGATGTACCTGGGAGTGTCAGAGGAGTACCTGGGAGTGTCTGAGGTGTGCCTGGGGAGTATCAGGTGTGCCTGGGATTATCAGGGGGTGTGCCTGGGGAGTGTCAGAGGTGTGCCTGGAGTGTCTGGTGTGCCTGGGAGTGTCAGAGGTGTACCTGGGGAGTGTCAGAGCAGTGCCTGGGGTGTCTGAGGTGTACCTGGGGTGTCGGAGGTGTACCTGGGGTATCGGGGTGTGCCTGGGGTGTCAGAGGTGTGCCTGGGGTGTCTGAAGTGTACCTGGGGTGTCAGGAGGTGTGCCTGGGAGGTTCAGGGATGTACCTGGGGTTTCAGCGGTGTGCCTGGGGAGTAACAGCGGTGTACCTGGGAGAATGTCAGAGGTGTGCCTGGGGGTGTCTGGGGAGTGTGCCGAGGTGTCTGAGGTGTGCCTGGGGTGTAAGTGTTGTGCCTGGAGTGTCAGAGATGTACCGAGTGCAGAGGTTTAGGTGTCAGTGGTGTACCTGGGAGTGTCAGAGGTGTGAGTGGGAGTGTCTGGGGTGTGCCTGGGGTGTATAGGTGTGCCTGGGAGTGTCAGGTGTGTACAGGGGAGTGTCAGAGGGCACCTGGGAGTGTCAGAGGTGTGCCTGGGGTATCAGAGTGTGCCTGGGGTGTCATTGGTGTACCTGGGAGTGTCTGGGGTGTGCCTGGGGTGTCAGAGGTGTGCTGGGGTGTCAGAGGTGTGCCTGGGAGTGTCAGGGGTGTGCCTGGGAGTGTCAGGTGTTCTCAGAGTGTCAGAGGTGTGCCTGGGAGTGTCAGGGTGTGCCTGGCAGTGTCAGTGTGTCCCTGGGGGTGTCAGGGGTTTACCTGGGGTGTCAGGAGGTGTGCCTGGGGTGCAGAGGTGTGCCTGGGGTGTCGGAGGTGTGCCTGGAGTGCCAGGAGGTGTGCCTGGGAGTGTCGGAGGTGTACCTGGGGAGTGTCACAGGTGTGCCTGGGGAGTGTCAGAGATGTGCCTAGGAGTGTCATGGGTGTGACTGGGGAGTGTGGGGTGTAACTGGGAGTGTCAGGGGTGTACCTGGGGTGTCAGAGGTGTACCTGGGAGTGTCAGAGGAGGTACCTGGGAGTGTCAGAGGTGTACCTGGTGAGTATCGGAGGTGTGCCTGGGGTATCGGGGGTGTACCTGGGGTGTCAGGAGTGTGCCTGAGAGTGTCGAGGTGTGCCTGGGGTGTCAGAGGTGTGCCTGGGAGTATCAGGGGTGTACCCGGAAGTGTCAGGGGTATACCAGGGAGTGTCAGATGTGTACATGGGGAGTGTCTGGGGTGTGCCTGCGAGTGTCAGAGGTGTGCCTGGGGGAGTGTCAGAGTATACCTGGGAGCTTCAGTACGGTGTACCTGGGAGTGTCAGAGGTGTACCTGGCAGTGTCAGAGGTGTGCCTGGGAGTGTCAGAGGTGTGCCTGGGAGTGTCTGGGGTGTGCCTGGCACTGTTGGCTGTACCTGGGGTGTCAGCGGTGTGCCTGGAAGTGTCAGAGGTGTGCCTGGCAGTGTGAGATGTGTGCCTGGGGTGTGAGAGGTGTGCCTGTGAGTGTCAGAGGTGTGCCTGGGGAGTGTCAGAGGTGTGCCTGGGGTGTCTGGGGTGTGCCTGGCACTGTTGTGACAGTTTACCTGGGGAGTGTCAGCGGTGTGCCTGGAAGTGTCAGAGGTGTGCCTGGCAGTGTCAAATGTGTGTGCCTGGGAGTGTGGGGGTGTGCCTGTGGTGTCTGAGGTGTGCCTGGGGTGTCAGAGTTGCACCTGGGGTGTCAGAGGTGTGCCTGGGGAGTGTCTGAGGTGTATCTGGGGTGTCGAGAGGTGTGCCTGGGGGTGTCAGGGGTTTACCTGGGAATGTCAGTGGTGTACCTGGGAGTGTCTGAGGTGTACCTGGGAGTGTCTGAGGTGTACCTGGGGTGTCTGGGGGTGTATATGGGTGTTAGAGGTGTGCTTGGCAGTGTTGGTGGTGTGCCTGGGGTGTCAGGGGTATGCCTGGGAGTATCAGGTGTGCCTGGGGTGTCAGAGGTGTGCCTGGGGTGTCAGAGGAGCACCTGGGAATGTAGAGGTGGGGTGTCAGGGGTGTGCCTGGAGTGTCGAGATGTACATGGGAATGTCTGGGTTGTGCCTGGGGTGTATGAGGTGTGCCTGGGGTGTCAGGTGTGTGTGCAGGGTGTCAGAGGGCCTGGGGTGGTGTGCCTGGGGTGTCAGGGGTGTGCCTGGAAGTGTCAGAGATGTACCTGGGAGTGTCAGGGGTGTGCCTGGGGTGTCTAAGGTGTGCCTGGGGAGTGTTGGCGGTGTACCTGGGAATGTCAGCGGTGTGCCTGGGAGTGTCAGGGGGTATGCCTGGGGAGTATCAGAATGTGCCTGGGGAGTGTCATTGGTGTACCTGGGAGTGTCTGGGGTGTGCCTGGGAGTGTCTGAGGTGTGCCTGGGGTGTCTGAGGGTGTGCCTGGGGTGAAGTGTTGTGCCACGGAGTGTCAGAGATGTGCCTGGGTGCAGAGGTGTGCCTGGGGTGTCAGTGGTGTGCCTGGGGAGTGTCAGAGGCGTGGTGGGGGAGGTGTGCCTGGGGTGTATGAGGTGGTCCTGGGGTGTCAGGTGTGCCCAGGGGAGTGTCAGAGGAGCACCTGGGAGTGTCAGAGGTGTACCTGGGAGTGTCAGGGGTGTACCTGGGAGTGTCAGAGATGTACCTGGGAGTGTCAGAGGTGTGCCTGGGAGTGTCAGGGGTGTACCTGGGAGTGTCAGAGGTGTTCCTCAGAGTGTCAGAGGTGTACCTGGGAGTGTCAGGGGTGTACCTGGCAGTGTCAGAGGTGTCCCTAGAGGTGTCAGAGGTTTACCTGGGAGTGTCAGAGGTGTGCCTGGGGTGCCAGAGGTGTACCTGGGAGTGTCGGAGGTGTGCAGGGAGTGTCACAGGTGTGCCTGGGAGTGTCAGAGATGTACCTGGGAGTGTCAGGGGTGTAACTGGGGTGTCGGAGGTGTAACTGGGGTGTCAGGTGTGCCTGGGAGTGTCAGAGTGTGCCTGGGGAGTGTCAGAGAATCCTGGGAGTGTCTGAGGTGTACCTGGGGTATCGGAGGTGTGCCTGGGGTATCGGGGGTGTGCCTGGGGTGTCAGGGGTGTACCTGAGGTGTCTGGGGTGTGCCTGGGGGTGTCAGAGGTGTGCCTGGGAATATCAGGGGTGTGCCGGAAGTGTCAGGGGTGTACCAGGGAGTGTCAGATGTGTACATGGGAGTGTCTGGAGGTGTACCTGCAGTGTCAGAGGTGTGCCTGGGAGTGTCAAGGGTATGCCTGGAGCTTCAGCGGTGTACCTTGGAATGTCAGAGGTGTACCTGGCAGTGTCAGAGTGTGCCTAGGAGTGTCAGAGGTGTGCGGGTGTCTGAGGTGTGCCTGTGTTGGCAGTGTGCCTGGGGGTGTCAGCGGTGTGCCTGGAAGTGTCAGAGGTGTGCCTGGCAGTGTCAGATGTGTGCCTGGGGAGTGTGAGAGGTGTGCCTGTGAGGTGTCTGGGGTGTGCCTGGGGTGTCAGAGGTGTGCCTGTGAGTGTCTGGGAGGTGTGCTGGGGTGTCAGAGTTGAACCTGGGGTGTCAGAGGTGTGCCTGTGGGAGTGTCTGAGGTGTATCTGGGTGTCCGAGGGTGTACCGAGTGTCAGGGGTTTACCTGGGAATGTCGAGTGGTGTGCTGGGGAGTGTCTGAGGTGTACCTGGGAGTGTCGTGAGGTGTGCCTGGGGTGTCTGAGGTGTACATGGGTGTTGGTGTGGCAGTGTCAGCGGTGTGCCTGGGGTGTCAGGGGGTATACCTGGGAGTATCAGTGTACCTGGAGTGTCAGAGGTGTACCTTGGGGGTGTCTGGAGGTGTACCTGGGGTGTCTGATGTGTGCCTGGGGAGTGTCTGGGGTGTGCCTGGGGTGTAGGGTGTGTACCTGGGGTGTCAAGATGTGCCTGGGTGCCAGTGGTGTGCCTGGGGAGTGTCAGTGGTGTGACCTGGGGTGTCAGAGGGTGTGCCTGGGAATGTCTGGGGTGTGCCTGGGTGTCAGCGGTGTGCCTGGGTGTCACGGTGTGCCTGCGAGTGTCAGAGGTGTGCCTGGGAGGTCGAGGATGTGCCTGGGTTTCAGCGGTGTGCCTGGTAGTATCAGCAGTGTGCCTGGGTGTCGAGGTGTACCTGGGGGTGTCAGTGGTGTACCAGGGGACTGTCAGAGGTGTGCCTGGGGAGTGTCTGAGGTGTACCTGGGGGGTGTCTGAGGGGTGCACCTGGGAGTGTAAGTGTTGTACCTGGGAGTGTCAGAGATGTACCTGGGAGTGCAAGAGGTTTGACCTGGGAGTGTCAGTGGTGTGCCTGGGGTGTCAGAGGTGTAAGTGGGAATGTCTGAGGTGTACCTGGGGTGTATGAGGGTGTGCCTGGGAGTGTCAGGTGTGTGCCAGGAGTGTCAGAGGAGCACCTGGGGAGTGTCAGAGGTGTGCCTGGGGTGTCAGGGGTGTGCCTGGGGAGTGTTGGTGTGCCTGGGGGTGTCTGGGGTGTGCCTGGGGTGTCAGAGGTGTGCCTGGGGTGTCAGGGGTGTACCTGGGAGTGTCAGAGATGTGCCTGGGGAGTGTCAGAGGTGTACCTGGGGTGTCAGGGGTGTGCCTGCAGTGTCAGAGGTGTTCCTCAGAGTGTCAGAGGTGTACCTGGGAGTGTCAGGGGTGTACCTGGCAGTGTCAGGAGGTGTCCCTGGGGTGTCAGAGGTTTACCTGGGAGTGTCAGAGGTGTTCCTGGGAGTGCCAGAGGTGTGCCTGGGGAGTGTCGGAGGTGTGCCTGGGAGTGTCAAGGTGTGCCTGGGGTGTCAGAGATGTGCCTAGGGGTGTCGGGGGTGTGGCTGGGGTGTCGGAGGTGTGCCTGGGAGTGTCAGAGGTGGCACCAGGAGTGTCAGAGCAGTACCAAGTGTCTGAGGTGTACCTGGGGAGTATCGGAGGTGTACCGGGAGTATCAGGGGTGTACCTGGGGTGTCAGAGGTGTACCTGGGGAGTGTCTGAGGTGTGCCTGGGGTGTCAGAGGTGTACCTGGGAGTATCAGGGTGTACCCGGAAGTGTCAGGGGTATACCAGGGGTGTCATGTGTGCATGGGGTGTCTGGGGTGTACCTGCAGTGTCAGAGGTGTGCCTGGGTGTCAGGGGTTTGCCTGGGGCTTCAGCGGTGTGCCTGGGAGTGTCAGAGGTGTACCTGGCAGTGTCAGAGGTGTACCTGGGGTGTCAGGGGTGTACCTGGGTGTCTGAGGTGTCCTGGCACTGTTGGCAGGTGTGCCTGGGAGTGTCAGCGGTGTACCTGGAAGTGTCAGAGGTGCCTGGCAGTGTCGGGTGTGCCTGGGGAGTGCAGGAGGTGTACCTGTGAGTGTCAGAGGTGTGCCTGGGGGTGTCAGAGGTGTGCCTGGGGTGCCTGGTGTACCTGGCACTGTTGTGGTGTACTGGGGTGTCAGCGGTGTACCTGGAAGTGTCAGAGGGTGTACCTGGCAGTGTCAAATGTGTACCTGGGAGTGTGAGAGGTGTACCTGTGAGGTCTGAGGTGTACCTGGGAGTGTCAGAGGTGTGCTCTGAGTGTCTGAGGTGTACCTGGGAGTGTCAGAGTTGCACCTGGGAGTGTCAGAGGTACCTGGGAGGTGCCTGAGGTGGTATCTGGGAGTGTCAGAGGTGTACCTGGGAGTGTCAGGGGTTTACCTGGGAATGTCAGGGTGGTGACCTGGGAGTGTCTGAGGTGTGACCTGGGGGTGTCTGAGGTGTACCTGGGAGTGTCTGAGGTGTATATGGAGTGTTAGAGGTGTTCCTGGCAGTGTCAGCGGTGTACCTGGGAGTGTCAGGGGTATACCTGGGAGTCGGAGGTGTACCTGGGAGTGTCAGAGGTGTACCTGGGAGTGTCAGAGGAGCACCGGGAGTGCCAGAGGTGTACCTGGGAGTGTTGACCTGGAAGTGTCAGAGATGCACATGGGAATGTCCGAGTTGTACCTGGGAGTGTAAGGGGTACCTGGAGTGTCAGGTGTGTACCAGGGAGTGTTAGGGGAGCACCTGGGGTGCCAGAGGTACCTGGGAGTGTCATACCTGGAAGTGTCAGAGATGTACCTGGGACTGTCAGAGGTGTACCTGGGAGTGTTCAAGGTGTGCCTGGGGTGTTAGCGGTGTACCTGGGAATGTCAGGTGTACCTGGGAGTGTCAGGGGTATACCTGGGAGTATCGAGAAGGTACCTGGGAGTGTCATTGGGCCTGGGAGTGTCTGAGGTGTACCTGGAGTGTCTGAGGTGTACCTGGGAGTGTCTTAGGTGTGCCTGGGAGTGTAAGTGTTGTACCTGGGAGTGTCAGAGATGCACCTGAGTGCAAGAGGTGTGCCTGGGAGAGTCTCGGTGGTGTACCTGGGAGGTGCAGAGGTGGGTGGGAATGTCTGAGGTGTACCTGGGGTGTATGAGGTGTTCCTGGGAGCTGTGTACCAGGGGAGTGTCAGAGGAGCACCTGGGAGTGTCAGAGGTGTACCTGGGAGTGTCAGGGGTGTACCTGGGAGTGTCGAGAGATGTACCTGGGAGTGTCAGAGGTTTACCTGGGAGTGTCAGGGGTGTACCTGGGAGCAAGAGGTGTTCCTCAGAGTGTCAGAGGTGTACCTGGGAGTGTCAGGGGTGTACCTGGCAGTGTAGAGGTGTCCTGGGTTGTCAGAGGTTTACCTGGGAGTGTCAGAGGTGTACCGGGAGTGCCAGAGGTGTACCTGGGATGTCGGAGGTGTACCTGGGAGTGTCACAGGTGTACCTGGGAGGTCAGGAGATGTACCTGGGAGTGTCAGGGGTGTAACTGGAGTGTCGGAGGTGTAACTGGAGCAAGTGGAGGTACCTGGAGTGTCAGAGGTGCCTGAGTGTCAGAGGTGCACCTGAGAGTGTCTGAGGTGTACCTGGGAGGTTGAGAGGTGTACCTGGGAGTATCAGGTGTACCTGGAAGTGTCAGGGTATACCAGGGGAGTGATGGTGTACATGGGAGTGTCTGAGAGGTACCTGCGAGTGTCAGAGGTGTACCTGGGAGTGTCACGGTGTACCTGGGAGTATCGGGGTGTACCTGGGAGTGTCAGAGGTGTACCTGGGAGTGTCAGGATGTGTCAGAGTTTGACGGTGTACCTGGGAGTATTGAAGGTACCTGGAAGTGTCAGAGGTGTGACCTGGGAGTGTCAGTGGTGTACCAGACTGTCAGATGTGTACCTGGAGTGTCTGAGGTGGACCTGGGAGTGTCTGAGGTGTACCTGGGAGTGTAAGTGTTGTACCTGGGAGTGTCAGAGATGTACCTGGGATTGTTGAGTGGTGTACCTGGGAGTGTCGAGGTGTAAGTGAATGTCTGAGGTGTACCTGGGAGCATGAGGTGTCCTGGGAGTGTCAGGTGTGTACCAGGGAGTCTGGGAGAGCACCTGGGAGTGTCAGAGGTGTACCTGGGAGGCAGGGGTGTACCTGGGAGGCAGAGATGTACCTGGGAGTGTCAGAGGTACCTGGGAGTGTCCAAGGTACCTGGGAGTATCAGTGGTGTACCTGGGAGTGTCTGAGGTACCTGAGTGTCGGAGGTGTACCTGGGAGTGTCAGAGGTGTACCTGGGAGTGTCAGAGGAGTACCTGGGAGTGTCTGAGGGTACCTGGGAGTATCGGAGGTGTACCTGGGAGTATCGGGGTGTACCTGGGAGTGTCAGGAGGTACCTGAGAGTGTCTGAGGTGTACCTGGGAGTGTCAGAGGTGTACCTGGTGATCAGGTGTACCTGGAAGTGTCAGGGGTATACCAGGAGGTCAGATGTGTACATGGGAGTGTCTGGAGGTGTACCTGCGAGTGTCAGAGGTGTACCTGGGAGTGTCAGGGGTATACCTGGGAGCTCAGTGGTGTACCTGGGAGTGTCAGAGGTGTACCTGGCAGTGTCAGAGGTGTACCTGGGAGTGCTCGGAGGTGTACCTGGGAGGTGTGAGAGGTGTACCTGGAGTCTGAGGTACCTGGGAGTGTCAGAGGTGCCTGTGAGTGTCTGAGGTGTACCTGGGAGGCCAGAGTTGCACCTGGGAATTGCAGAGGTACCTGGGAGTGTCTGAGGTGTATCGGAGTGTCCGAGGGTGTACCTGGGGTGTCAGGGGTTTACCTGGGAATGTCAGTGGTGTACCTGGGAGTGTCTGAGGTGTACCTGGGAGTGTCTGAGGTGTACCTGGGAGTGTCTGGAGGTGCATGATGGAGTGTTAGAGGTGTGCTTGGCAGTGTCAGCGGTATACCTGGGAGTGTCAGGGTATACCTGGGAGTACCGGAGGTGTACCTGGGAGTGTCAGAGGTGTACCTGGGAGTGTCTGAGGTGTACCTGGGAGTGTCTGATGTGTACCTGGGAGTGTCTGAGGTACCTGGGAGTGTAAGTGGCACCTGGGAGTGTCAAAGATGTACCTGGGAGTGCCAGTGGTGTACCTGGGAGTGTTGGTGAGGTACCTGGGAGTGTCAGAGGTGTGCCTGGTAATGTCTGAGGTGTACCTAGAGTGTCAGCTGTACCTAGGGAGTGTCAAGGTGTACCTGCGAGTGTCAGAGGTGTACCTGGGAGGGTCGGGGATGTACCTGGGAGTTTCAGCGGTGTACCTGGGAGTATCAGGTGTACCTGGGAGGTAGAGGTGTACCTGGGAGTGTCAGAGATGTACCAGGACTGTCAGATGGCACCTGGGAGTGTCTGAGGTACCTGGGAGTGTCTGAGGTGTACCTGGGAGTGTAAGAGTTGTACCTGGGAGTGTCAGAGATGTACCTGGGAGTGCAAGAGGTTTACCTGGGAGTGTCATGTGGTGTACCTGGGAGGCTCAGAGGTGGTGGGAATGTCTGGAGGTGTACCTGGGAGCAGTGAGGTGTACCTGGAGATGTCAGGTGTGGCACCAGGGAGGTCTGAGGAGCACCTGGGAGGACAGAGGTGTACCTGGGAGTATCGAGAAGTGTACCTGGGAGTGCTGGCTGGTGTACCTGGGAGTGTCTGAGGTGTACCGAGTGTCAGAGGTGTACCTGAGTGTCAGGGGTGTACCTGGGAGTGTCAGAGGTGTTCCTGGAGAGTGTCAGAGGTGTACCTGGGAGGTCAGGAATGTACCTGGCATGTCAGAGGTGTCCCTGGGAGTGTCAGGAGGTTTACCTGGGAGTGTTGGGAGGTGTACCTGGAGTGCCAGAGGTGTACCTGGGAGTGTTGAGGTACCTGGGAGTGTCAGCAGGTGTACCTGGGAGGCTGGGGAGATGTACCTAGGAGGCTGGTGGGTGTTACTGGGAGTGTCGGAGGTGTAACTGGGAGGTCTGAGGTGTGCCTGGGAGTGTCAGAGTTGCACCTGGGAATGTCAGAGGTACCTGGGAGTGTCTGAGGTGTATCTGGGAGTGTCTGAGGTGTACCTAGGGGTTTACCTGGAATGCCAGGGGTGTACCTGGGTGTCTGAGGTGTACCTGGGAGTTCGGAGTGTACCTGGGAGTGTCTGAGGTGTACATGAGAGTGAGGTGCATTTCAGGGTCGGGCGGTATACCTGGGAGTGTCAGGGTATACCTGGGAGTATCGGAGGTGTACCTGGGAGGTCAGAGGTGTACCTGGGAGTGTCTGGAGGTGTACCTGGAGTGTCTGATGTGTACCTGGGAGTGTCTGAGGTGTGACCTGGGAGTGTAAGTGTTGTACCTGGGAGTGTCAAAGATGTACCCGGGAGTGCCAGTGGTGTACCTGGGAGTGTCAGGGGTGTACCTGGGAGTGTCAGAGGTGTGCTGAATGTCTGAGGTGTACCTGGGAGTGTCATGGTGTACCTAGAGTGTCAGCGGCACCAGAGTGTCGAGGTGTACCTGGGAGGGTCAGGATGTACCTGGGAGTTTCAGAGGTGTACCTGGGAGTATCAGCGGTGTACCTGGGAGTGTCAGAGGTGTACCTGGGAGTGTCAGAGATGTACCAGGGACTGTCAGATGTGTACCTGGGAGTGTCTGAGGTGTACCTGGGAGTGTCTGAGTGTACCTGGGAGTGTAAGGTGAACCTGGGAGGTCAGAGATGTACCTGGGAGGCAAGAGGTTTACCTGGGAGTGTCAGTGGTACCTGGGAGTGTCAGAGGTGTAAGTGGGAATGTCTGAGGTGTACCTGGGAGTGTATGAGGTGTACCTGGGAGTGTCAGGTGTGTACCAGGGAGTGTCAGAGGAGCACCTGGGAGTGACAGAGGTGTACCTGGGAGTATCAGAAGTGTACCTGGGAGTGTCATTGGTGTACCTGGGAGTGTCTGAGGTGTACCTGGGAGTGTCAGAGGTGTACCTGGAGTGTCAGGGGTGTACCTGGGAGTGTCAGAGGTGTTCTCAGAGTGTCAGAGGTGTACCTGGGAGTGTCAGAGTGTACCTGGCAGTGTCAGAGGTGTCTCCTGGGGGTGCTGAGAGGTTTACCTGGGAGGTTGGGAGGTGCCTGGGAGGCCAGAGGTGTACCTGGGAGGTCGAGGTACTCCGGAGGTCACAGGCACGGGAGTGTCAGAGATGTACCTAGGAGTGTCAGGGTGTTACTGGGAGTGTCGGAGGTGTAACTGGGAGTGTCGGAGGTGTACCTGGGAGTGTCAGGAGGTGTACCTGGGAGTGTCAGAGGAGTACCTGGGAGTGTCTGAGGTGTACCTGGGAGCATCGGAGGTACCTGGGAGCATCGGGGTACCTGGGAGTGTCAGAGGTGTACCTGAGGGTGTCTGAGGTGTACCTGGGAGTGTCAGGGGGTACCTGGGAGTATCAGGGTGTACCCGGAAGTGTCAGGGGTATACCAGGGAGTGTCAGATGTGCACATGGGAGTGTCTGAGGTGTACCCCGGAGTGCAGAGGTACCTGGGAGTGTCAGGGGTATACCTGGGAGCTCACGGTGTACCTGGGAGTGTCAGAGGTGTACCTGGCAGTGTCAGAGGTGTACCTGGGAGTGTCAGAGGTGTACCTGGGAGTGTCTGAGGTACCTGGCACTGTCATGGTGTACCTGGGAGTCAAGGTGTACCTGGAAGTGTCAGAGGTGTACCTGGCAGTGTCAGATGTGTACCTGGGAGTGAAGAGGTGTACCTGTGCATGTCAGAGGTGTACCTGGGAGTGTCAGAGGTGTACCTGGGAGTGTCTGGAGGCACTGGCACTGTTAGCGATGCACGGGAGTCAGGCGGTGTACCTGGAAGTGTCAGAGGTACCTGGCAGTGTCAATGTACCTGGGAGTGTGAGAGGTGTACCTTGGGAGTGTCTGAGGTGTACCTGGGAGTGTCAGAGGTGTGCCTGTGAGTGTTTGAGGTACCTGGGAGGTCAGAATTGCACCTGGGAGGCTGGGAGGTACCTGGGAGTGTCTGATGTGTATCTGGGAGTGTCAGAGGTGTACCTGGGAGTGTCAGGGGTTTACCTGGGAATGTCGGGTGGTGTACCTGGAGTGTCTGAGGTGTACCTGGGAGTGTCTGAGGTGTACCTGGGAGTGTCTGAGGTGTATATGAGTGTTGAGGTGTACTTGGCAGTGTCAGCGGTGTACCTGGGAGTGTCAGGGGTATACCTGGGAGTATCGGAGGTGTACCTGGGAGTGTCAGAGGTGTACCTGGGAGTGTCAGAGGAGCACCTGGGAGTGCCAGAGGTGTACCTGGGAGTGTCAGGGGTGTACCTGGAAGTGTCAGAGATGTACATGGGAATGTCTGAGTTGTACCTGGGAGTGTATGAGGTACCTGGGAGGTTGTACCAGGGAGGTCAGAGGAGCACCTGGGAGTGCCAGAGGTGTACCTGGGAGTGTCAGGTACCTGAAGTGTCAGAGATGTACCTGGGAGTGTCAGAGGTGTACCTGGGAGTGTTCAAGGTGTACCTGGGAGTGTTAGCGGTGTACCTGGGAATGTCAGCGGTGTACCTGGGAGTGTCAGGGGTATACCTGGGAGTATCAGAAGGGTACCTGGGAGGTCATAGGTACCTGGGAGTGTCTGAGGTACTGGGAGTGTCTGAGGTGTACCTGGGAGTGTCTGAGGTGTACCTGGGAGTGTAAGTGTTGTACCTGGGAGTGTCAGAGATGTACCTGCGAGTGCAAGAGGTGTACCTGGGAGTGTCAGGTGGTGTACCTGGGAGTGTCAGAGGTGTGTAAGGGAATGTCTGAGGTGTACCTGGAGGTCAGGGTGTACCTGGGAGTGCTGGGGAGGTACCTCAGGGAGTGTCAGAGGTGTACCTGGGAGGTCAGGGTGTACCTGGCGAGTGGTCTGAGGTGTACCTGGCACCAAGGCGGTGTACCTGGGAGTGCTGAAGTGGTACCTGGAAGAGTGGGGAGGTGTACCTGGCAGTGTCAGATGTGTACCTGGGAGTGTGAGAGGTGTACCTGGGAGTGTCTGAGGTGTACCTGGGAGGTCAGGAGGTGTGCTCTGAGTGTGTGAGGTGTACCTGGGAGGTCAGAGCACCTGGGAGTGTCAGAGGTGGACCTGGAGTGTCTGAGGTGTACCTGGGAGTGTCCGATGTGACTGGTGTCAGGGTTTACCTGGGAATGTCAGTGGTGTACCTGGGAGTGTCTGAGGTACCTGGGAGTGTCTGAGGTGTACCTGGGAGTGTCTGAGGTGTACATGGGAGTGTTAGAGGTGTACTGGCAGTGTCAGAGGTGTACCTGGGAGTGTCAGGGCCTGGGAGCACGGGAGTGTACCTGGGAGTGTCAGAGGTACCTGGGAGTGTCTGAGGTGTACCTGGGAGTGTCTGATGTGTACCTGGGAGTGTCTGAGGTGTACCTGGGAGGTAAGTGTTGTACCTGGAGCAAGATGCACGGGAGTGCCAGTGGTGTACCCGAGGTTGCAGGTACCTGGGAGTGTCAGAGGTGTACCTGGGAATGTCTGGAGGTACCTGGGAGTGTCAGCGGTGTACCTAGGAGTGTCAGAGTGTACCTGGGAGTGTCAGAGGTGTACCTGGGAGGGTCAGGATGTACCTGGGGAGTTTCAGCGGTGTACCTGGGAGTATCAGAGGTGTACCTGGGAGTGTCAGAGGTGTACCTGGGAGCAGCTGGGGGATGTACCAGGGACTGTCAGATGTGTACCTGGGAGGTCTGAGAGGTGCCTGGGAGTGTCTGATGTACCTGGGAGTGTAAGGTGTACCTGGGAGTGTCAGAGATGTACCTGGGAGTGCAAGAGGGTTACCTGGGAGTGCTGAGTGGTGTACCTGGGAGGTCAGGAGGTGGGGAATGTCTGAGGTGGGAGGTAGTGAGGTGTACCTGGGAGTGCCAGGTGTGTACCAGGGAGTGTCAGAGACACCTGGGAGTGTCAGAGGTGTACCTGGGAGTATCAGAGGTGTACCTGGGAGTGTTGGAGGTACCTGGGAGGTTCGAGGTGCACGGGAGGTCAGAGGTGTACCTGGGAGTGTCAGGGTGTACCTGGAGTGTCAGAGGTGTTCTCAGGAGTGTCAGAGGTGTACCTGGGAGTGTCAGGGGTGTACCTGGCAGTGTCAGAGGTGTCCTGGGGGTGTCAGAGGTTTACCTGGGAGTGTCAGAGGTGTCCTGGAGTGCTAGAGGTACCTGGGAGTGTCGGAGGTGCCTCGGGAGTGTCACAGGTGTACCTGGGAGTGTCAGAGTGTACCTAGGAGTGTCAGGGGTGTAACTGGGAGTGTCGGAGGTAACTGGGAGTGTCGGAGGACCTGGGAGTTGGGGAGGTACCTGGGAGTGTCAGAGGAGTACCTGGGAGTGTCTGAGGTGTACCTGGGAGTATCGGAGGTGTACCTGGGAGTATCGGGGGTGTACCTGGGAGTGTCAGAGGTGTACCTGAGGGTGTCTGAGGTGTACCTGGGAGTGTCAGAGGTGTACCTGGGAGTATCAGGGGTGCACCGGAAGTGTCAGGGGTATACCAGGAGTGTCAGATGTGAACATGGGAGTGTCTGAGGTGTACCTGCGAGTGTCAGAGGTGTACCTGGGAGTGTCAGGGGTATGTACTGGGAGCTCAGCGTGGCCTGGGAGTGTCAGAGGTGTACCTGGCAGTGTCAGAGGTGTACCTGGGAGTGTCAGAGGTGTACCTGGGAGTGTCTGAGGTGTACCTGGCACTGTTAGTGGTGTACCTGGGAGTGTCAGCGGTGTACCTGAAGTGTCAGAGGTACCTGGCAGTGTCAGATGTGTACCTGGGAGGTGTGAGAGGGGTACCTGGGAGTGTCAGAGGTGTACCTGGGAGGTCAGAGGTGTACCTGGGAGTGTCTGAGGTGCACCTGGAGTGTTAGAGGTGTACCTGGGAGTCTGAGCGGGTACCTGGAAGTCAGAGGTACCTGGCAGTGTCAATGTGTACCTGGGAGTGTGAGAGGTGTACCTGTGAGTGTCTGAGGTGTACCTGGGAGTGCTGAGGTGCCTGTGAGTGTCTGAGGTGTACCTGGGAGGTCAGAGTTGCACCTGGAGTGCATGGGAGGCCTGGGAGTGTCTGGAGGTGTATCTGGGAGTGTCAGAGGTACCTGGGAGTGTCAGGGGTTTACCTGGGAATGTCAGGTACCTGGGAGAGTTCGAGGTGTACCTGGGAGGTCAGGAGGTACCTGGGAGTATCAGGTGTACCGGAAGTGTCAGGGGTATACCAGGGAGTGTCAGATGTGTACATGGGAGTGTCTGAGGTGTACCTGCGAGTGTCAGAGGTGTACCTGGAGTTCAGGTGTACCTGGGAGCTCAGAGGTGCACCTGGGAGTGTCAGAGGTGTACCTGGCAGTGTCAGAGGTGTACCTGGGAGTGTCAGAGGTGTACCTGGGAGTGTCTGAGGTGTACCTGGCACTGTTAGTGGTGTGCCTGGGAGTGTCAAGGTGTACCTGGGAGTGTCAGAGGTGTACCTGGCAGTGTCAGATGTGTACCTGAGTGTGAGAGGGTACCTGGGAGTGTCAGAGGTGTGGGAGTGTCAGAGGTGTACCTGAACTGAGGTGTACCTGGCACTGTTGGAGGTGTACCTGGGAGTGTCAAGGGTGTACCTGGAGTGTCAGAGGTGTACCTGGCAGTGTCAAATGTACCTGGGAGTGTGAGAGGTACCTGGGAGTGTCTGGAGGTGTACCTGGGAGTGTCGAGAGGTGTGCCTGGGAGTGTCTGAGGTGTACCTGGGAGGTCAGAGTTGCATCCGAGTGTCAGAGGTGTACCTGGGAGTGTCTGAGGGTGTACCTGGGAGGCAGAGGTGTACCTGGGAGTGTCAGGGTTTACCTGGGAGTGTCAGAGGTGTACCTGGGAGTGTCTGAGGTACCTGGGAGTGGGAGGTGTACCTGTGAGGTCAGGGGTGTACCTGAAGTGTCAGGGTATACCAGGAGTGTCAGATGTGCACATGGGAGTGTCTGGAGGTGTACCTGCGAGTGTCAGAGGTGTACCTGGGAGTGTCAGGGGTGTACCTGGGAGCCAGGGTGTACCTGGGAGGTCAGAGGTACCTGGGTGTCAGAGGTGTACCTGGGAGTGTCAGAGGTGTACCTGGGAGTGTCTGAGGTGTACCTGGCACTGTTAGCGGTGTACCTGGGAGTGTCAGGCTTGTACTGGAAGTGTCAGAGGTGTACCTGGCAGTGTCAGATGTGTACCTGGGGAGTGTGAGAGGTGTACCTGTGGGAGTGTCTGAGGTGTACCTGGGAGTGTCAGAGGTGTGCCTGTGAGTGTCTGAGGTGTACCTGGGGTGTCAGAGTTGCACCTGGGAGTGTCAGAGGTGTGCCTGGGAGTGTCTGGTGTATCTGGGAGTGTCAGAGGTGTGCCTGGGAGTGTCAGGGGTTTACCTGGGAATGTCAGTGGTGTGCCTGGGAGTGTCTGAGGTGTGCCTGGGGTGTGAGGTGTACCTGGGGTGTCTGGGGTGTATATGGGTGTTAGGGGTGTGCTTGGCAGTGTCAGCGGTGTACCTGGGAGTGTCAGGGGTATGCCTGGGAGTATCGGAGGTGTACCTGGGGTGTCAGGGTGTGCCTGGGTGTCAGAGGGCACCTGGGAGTGCCAGAGGTGTGCCTGGGAGTGTCAGGGGTGTACCTGGAAGTGTCAGAGATGTGCATGGGAATGTTTGAGTTGTGCCTGGGGTGTATGGGGTGTGCACCGGAGTGTCAGGTGTGTACCAGGGAGTGTCAGAGGAGCACCTGGGGTGCCAGAGGTGTGCCTGGGGTGTCAGGGGTGTGCCTGGAATGTCAGAGATGTACCTGGGGTGTGGGGTGTACCTGGGAGTGTCAAGGTACCTGGGAGTGTTGGCGGTGTGCCTGGGAATGTCGGCGGTGTGCCTGGGGTGTCAGGTGTATGCATGGGGTATCGGAGGTGTACCTGGGGTGTCAGGGTGTGCCTGGCAGTGTGTGGTGTGCCTGGGAGTGTCAGGGATGTACCTGGGGAGTATTGGAGGTGTGCCTGGGGGTGTCTGGGGTGTACCTGGTGTCTGAGTGTGTGCAGGGGTGTCAGAGGGCACCTGGGGAGTGCCAGAGGTGTGCCTGGGAGTGTCAGGTGTACCTGGAAGTGTCAGAGATGTGCCTGGGGTGTCAGAGGTGTACCTGGGTGTCCAAGGTGTACCTGGGGTGTTGGCGGTGTGCCTGGGAATGTCAGCGGTATGCCTGGGAGTGTCAGGGGTATACCTGGGAGTATCAGAAGTGCATGGGGTGTCATTGGTGTACCAGGGTGTCTGAGGTGTGCCTGGGGAGTGTCTGAGGGTGTACCTGGGGTGTCTGAGGTGTGCCGGGTGTAGTGTTGTGCCTGGGAGTGTCGAGATGTGCCTGGGGTGCAGGGTGTACCTGGAGTGTCAGTGGTGTGCCTGTGAGTGTCAGAGTGTGAGTGGGAATGTCTGGGGTGTACTGGGGTGTAGTGGTGTGCCTGGGGTGTCAGGTGTGCCAGGGAGTGTCAGAGGAGCACCTGGGGTGTCAGAGGTGTACCTGGGAGTGTCAGAGGTGTGCCTGTGAGTGTCTGAGGTGTGCCTGGGGTGTCAGGTTGCACCTGGGAGTGTCAGAGGTGTACCTGGGAGTGTCTGAGGTGTATCTGGGGTGTCAGGGTGTGCCTGGGGAGTGTCAGGGGTTTCCTGGGAATGTCAGTGGTGTGCCTGGGGAGTGTCTGAGGTGTGCCTGGGTGTCTGAAGTGTGCCTGGGGTGTCTGGGGTGTACATGGAGTGTTGGGGTGTACTTGGCAGTGTCAGCGGTGTGCCTGGGAGTGTCAGGGTATGACCTGGGAGTATCGGAGGTGTACCTGGTAGTGTCAGAGGTGTACCTGGGGTGTCAGAGGAGCACCTGGGAGTGCAGAGTGTGTGCCTGGGGGTGTCAGGGGTGTGCCTGGAAGTGTCAGAGAGATGTGCATGGGGAATGTCTGGAGTGTACCTGGGGTGTATGAGGTGTGCCTGGAGTGTCAGGTGTGTACCAGGAATGTCAGGGCACCTGGGTGCCAGAGGTGTGCCTGGGGTGTCAGGGGTGTGCTGGAAGTGTCAGAGATGTACCTGGGGTGTCAGAGGTGTACCTGGGAGTGTCTAAGGTGTGCCTGGGGTGTTGGCAGTGTGCCTGGGAATGTCAGCGGTGTGCCTGGGAGTGTCAGGGGTATGCCTGGGAGTGTCTGAGGTGTACCTGGGGAGTGTCTGAGGTGTGCCTGGGGGTGTCGGGGGTGTGCCTGGGAGTGTGAGGTGTTGTACCTGGGGTGTCAGGATGTGCCTGGGGTGCAGAGGTGTGCCTGGGGTGTGAGTGGTGTGCACCAGGGTGTCAGAGGTGTGGTGGGAATGTCTGGGGTGCCTGGCAGTGTCAGATGTGTGCCTGGGAGTGTGAGGGGTGTGCCTGTGAGTGTCAGAGGTGTACCTGGGAGTGTCAGAGGTGTGCCTGGGAGTGTCTGGGTGTACTGGCACTGTTAGTGTGCCTGGGAGTGTCAGAGGTGTACCTGGAAGTGTCAGAGGTGTACCTGGGGTGTCTGGGGTGTACCTGGGGTGTCAGAGGTGTACCTGGGAGTGTCAGCGGTGTGCCTGGAAGTGTCAGAGGTGTACCTGGCAGTGTCAAATGTGTGCTGGGAGTGTGAGAGGTGTGCCTGTGAGTGTCTGGGGTGCCTGGGGAGTGTCAGAGGTGTGCCTGTAGTGTCTGAGGTGTGCCTGGGAGTGTCAGGAGTTGCACCTGGGGTGTCAGAGGTGTGCCTGGGGTGTCTGGGGGTATCTGGGAGTGTCAGAGGTGTGCCTGGGGTGTCAGGGGTTTACCTGGGAATGTCAGTGGTGTACCTGGGGTGTCTGAGGTGTGCCTGGGGTGTCTGAGGTGTGCCTGGGGTGTGAGGTGTATATGGGTGTTAGAGGTGTACTTGGCAGTGTCCGGTGTCCCAGTGTCAGGGGTATGCCTGGAGTATCGGAGGTGTGCCTGGGAGTGTCAGAGGTGTGCCTGGGGTGTCAGAGGAGCACCTGGGGTGCCAGAGGTGTGCCTGGGGTGTCAGGTGTACCTGGAAGTGTCAGAGATGTACATGAATGTCTGTGTTGTACCTGGGGTGTATGAGGTGTGCCTGGGGTGTCAGGTGTGTGCAGGTGTCAGAGGAGCACCTGGGGAGTGCCAGAGGGGTGTGCCTGGGTGTGGGGGTGTGCCTGGAAGTGTCAGAGATGTGCCTGGGAGTGTCAGCGGTGTACCTGGGAGTGTCTAGGTGTGCCTGGGAGTTAGCGGTGTGCCTGGTAATGTCAGCGGTGTGCCTGGGAGTGTCAGGGTATGCCTGGGAGTATCTAGTGTGCCTGGGAGTGTCATTGGTGTGCCTGGGAGTGTCTGGGGTGTGCCTGGGGTGTCTGGGGTGTGCCTGGGGAGTGTCTGGGGTGTGCATGGGGTGTGGGGTGTGTTGCCTGGGGTGTCAGAGATGTGCCTGGGGTGCAGGGGTGTGCCTGGGGTGTCAGTGGTGTGCCTGGGGTGTCGGGGTGTGGGGTGGAATGTCTGGTGTGCCTGGGGTGTATGGGGTGTGCCTGGGGTCAGGTGTGTGCCAGGGAGTGTCAGAGGAGCACCTGGGAGTGTCAGAGTGTGTGCCTGGGGTGTCAGGGGTGTGCCTGGGAGTGTCAGAGATGTGCCTGGGAGTGTCAGAGGGTGGCCTGGGGAGTGTCAGAGGTGTTCCTCAGAGTGTCAGAGGTGTGCCTGGGAGTGTCAGGGGTGTACCTGGCAGTGTCAGAGGTGTGCCTGGGGTGCAGAGGTGTACCTGGGAGTGTCGGAGGTGTACCGAGTGTCGTGTGCCTGGGGTGTCAGAGATGCTGGGAGTGTCAGGGGTGTAACTGGGAGTGTCGGAGGTGTGACTTGGAGTGTCGGAGTTGTGCCTGGGGTGTCAGATGTGTACCTGGGGAGTGTCAGAGGAGTACCTGGGGTGTCAGGGTGTACCTGGGAGTATCTGGGGTGTGCCTGGGGTATCAGGGGTGTGCAGGGAGTGTCAGAGGTGTGCCTGAGAGTGTCTGAGGTGTACCTGGGAGTGTCAGAGGTGTGCCTGTGGGGTATCAGGGGTGTACCGGAAGTGTCAGGGGGTACCAGGGGTGTCAGATGTGTACATGGGGAGTGTCTGAGGTGTACCTGCGAGTGTCAGAGGTGTGCCTGGGAGTGTCAGGGGTATGCCTGGGAGCTTCAGCGTGTGCCTGGGGTGTCAGGGTGTGCCTGGCAGTGTCAGAGGTGTGCCTGGGAGTGTCAGAGGTGTGCCTGGGGTGTCTGGGGTGTGCCTGGCACTGGTGGCAGTGTGCCTGGGGTGTCGGCTTTGTACCTGGAAGTGTCAGAGGTGTACCTGGCAGTGTCAGATGTGTGCAGGTGTGGTGTACCTGTGGTGTCTGAGGTGTGCCTGGGGAGTGTCAGAGGTGTGCCTGTGGGTGTCTGGTGTGCCTGGGGTGTCAGGTTGCCTGGGGAGTGTCAGGGGTGTGCCTGGGTGTGTCTGGGGTGTGTCTGGGGAGTGTCCGAGGGTGTGCCTGGGGAGTATGGGGTTTACCTGGGGAATGTCAGTGGTGTGCCTGGGAGTGTCTGAGGTGTGCCTGGGGTGTCTGAGGTGTGCCTGGGGTGTCTGAGGTGAACATGGAGTGTTGGGGTGTGGCAGTGTCAGCGGTGTGCCTGGGAGTGTCAGGGGTATACCTGGGAGTATCGGAGGTGTACTGGGAGTGTCAGAGGTGTGCCTGGGGTGTCTGAGGTGTGCCTGGGGTGTCTGGGGTGTGCCTGGGAGTGTCTGAGGTGTGCCTGGGGTGTAAGTGTTGTACCTGGGGTGTCAGAGATGTGCCTGGGGTGCAAGAGGTGTGCCTGGGGTGTGGTGGTGTGCCTGGGGAGTGTCAGAGGTGTAAGTGGGAATGTCTGGGGTGTGCCTGGGGTGTATGGTGTACCTGGGGTGTCAGGTGTGTGCCAGGGGAGTGTCAGAGGGCACCTGGGGAGTGTCAGGGGTGCACGGGAGTGTCAGGGGTGTACCTGGGCTGTCGAGATGTACTTCAGAGGAGGCATGCCTGGGGAGTGTCCGTAAGGTGTAAGGTGTTCCTCAGAGTGTCAGAGGTGTACCTGGGAGTGTCAGGGGTGTACCTGGCAGTGTCAGAGGTGTCCCTGGGGGTGTCAGAGGTTTACCTGGGGAGTGTCAGAGGTGTGCATGGGAGTGCCAGAGGTGTGCCTGGGAGTGTCGAGGTGTACCTGGGGAGTGTCACAGGTGTACCTGGGAGTGTCAGAGATGTACCTAGGAGTGTCAGGGGTGTAACTGGGGTGTCGGAGGTGTAACTGGGAGTGTCGGAGTTATCTGGGAGTGTCAGAGGTGTGCCTGGGAGTGTCAGAGGAGTACCTGGGAGTGTCTGGGGTGTACCTGGGAGTATCAGGGTGTGCCTGGGAGTATCGGGGTGTGCCTGGGAGTGTCAGAGGTGTGCCTTGAGGAGTGTCTGAGGTGTGACCTGGGGTGTCAGATGTGTACCTGGGAGTATCAGGGTGTACCTGGAGTGTCAGGAGTATACCAGGGAGTGTCAGATGTGTGCATGGGAGTGTCTGAGGTGTACTGCAGTGTCAGGGTGTGCCTGGAAGTGTCAGGGGTATGCCTGGGAGCTTCCAGGGTGTACTGGGAGTGTCAGAGGTGTACCTGGCAGTGTCAGAGGTGTACCTGGGAGTGTCAGAGGTGTGCCTGGGAGTGTCTGAGGTGTGCCTGCTGTTGGTGGTGTGCCTGGGGTGTCAGCGGTGTGCCTGAGTGTCAGAGGTGTGCCTGGCAGTGTCAGATGTGTGCCTGGGGGTGAGAGGGGGTGCCTGTGAGTGTCAGAGGTGTGCCTGTCGGGTGTGCCTGGGAATGTCTGAGGTGTACCTGGCACTGTTAGCGTGTACCTGGGTGTCAGCGGTGTGCCTGGAGTGTCAGAGGTGTACCTGGCAGTGTCAAATGTGTGCCTGGGGGTGTGAGAGGTGTGCCTGTGAGGTGTCTGAGGTGTACCTGGGAGTGTCAGGGTGTGCCTGTGAGTGTCTGGGGTGTGCCTGGGTGTCAGGTTGCCTGGGGTGTCAGAGGTGTGCCTGGGGTGTCTGAGGTGTATCTGGGAGTGTCAGAGGTGTACCTGGGGTGTCAGGGGTTTACCTGGGAATGTCAGTGGTGTACGTGGGGTGTCTGAGGTGTGCCTGGGTGTCAGAGGTGTGCCTGGAGTGTCAGGGGTGTGCCGGAAGTGTCAGGGGTATGCCAGGGGTGTCAGATGTGTACATGGGGGTGCTGGGGTGTGCCTGGAGTGTCAGAGGTGTGCCTGGGGTGTCGGGGGTATGCCTGGGGCTTCAGCGGTGTGCCTGGGAGTGTCAGAGGTGTACTGGCAGTGTCAGAGGTGTACCTGGGGAGTGTCAGAGGTGTGCCTGGGAGTGTCTGAGGTGTGCCTGGCACTGTTAGTGGTGTGCCTGGGGGTGTCAGCGGTGTGCCTGGAAGTGTCAGAGGTGTACCTGGCAGTGTCAGATGTGTGCCTGGGAGTGTGAGAGGGGTACCTGTGAGTGTCAGGGGTGTGCCTGGGGTGTCAGAGGTGTGCCTGGGGAATGTCATGAGGTGTGCCTGGCAGTGTCAGCGGTGTACCTGGGAGTGTCAGCGGTGTACCTGGAAGTGTCAGAGGGTGTGCCTGGCAGTGTCAAATGTGTACCTGGGAGTGTGAGAGGTGTACCTGTGAGTGTCTGGGGTGTACCTGGGAGTGTCAGAGGTGTGCCTGGGGTGTCTGGGGTGTACCTGGGGTGTCAGGGTTGCACCTGGGAGTGTCAGAGGTGTACCCGGGGTGTCTGGTGTATCTGGGAGTGTCAGAGGTGTACCTGGGAGTGTCAGGGTTTACCTGGGGAATGTCAGTGGTGTACCTGGGAGTGTCTGAGGTGTACCTGGGAGTGTCAGAGGTGTGCCTGGGGTATCAGGGTGTGCCTGAGTGTCAGGGGTATACCAGGGGTGTCAGATGTGTACATGGGGTGTCTGGGGTGTGCCTGCGAGGTGTCAGAGGTGTGCCTGGGGTGTCAGGGGTATGCCTGGGGCTTAGCAGTGTGCCTGGGAGTGTCAGAGTGTACCTGGCAGTGTCAGAGGTGTGCCTGGGAGTGTCAGAGGTGTGCCTGGGGTGTCTGGTGTGCCTGGCACTGTTGGCGGTGTACCTGGTGTCAGCTTTGTACCTGGAAGTGTCAGAGGGTGTGCCTGGCAGTGTCAGATGTGTACTGGGTGTGAGAGGTGTGCCTGTGAGTGTCTGAGGGTGTACCTGGGGTGTCAGAGGTGTGCCTGTGGGTGTCTGAGGTGTGCCTGGGGTGTCAGAGTTACCTGGGGTGTCAGAGGTGTGCCTGGGTGTGTCTGGGGTGTATCTGGGAGTGTCCAGGGTGTACCTGGGGTGTCAGGGGTTTACCTGGGAATGTCAGTGGTGTACCTGGGGTGTCTGAGGTGTGCCTGGGAGTGTCTGAGGTGTACCTGGGGTGTCTGGGGTGCAGGTGTTGGGGTGTGCTTGGCAGTGTCAGCGGTCCTGGGGTGTCAGGGGTATACTGGGAGTATCGGAGGTGTGCCTGGGGTGTCAGAGGTGTACCTGGAGTGTTTGAGGTGTGCCTGGGAGTGTCTGGTGGACCTGGGAGTGTCTGAGGTGTGCCTGGGAGTGTAAGGTGTTGTACCTGGGAGTGTCAGAGATGTGCCTGGGAGTGCAAGTGTACCTGGGGTGTCAGTGGTGTGCCTGGGGTGTCAGAGGGTGTGAGGGCTGGGGAATGTCTGGGGTGTACCTGGGGTGTATGGGGTGTACCTGGGGTGTCAGGTGTGTGCCAGGGGTGTCAGAGGGTGCACCTGGGAGTGTCAGGGTGTACCTGGGGTGTCAGGGGTGTGCCTGGGAGTGTCAGAGTTGTACCTGGGGTGTCAGAGGTGTGCCTGGAGTGTCAGGGTGTGCCTGGGGTGTCAGAGTTCCTCAGGTGTCAGAGGTGTGCCTGGGAGTGTCAGGTGTGCCTGGCAGTGTCAGAGGTGTCCCTGGGGGTGTCAGAGGTGTACCTAGGAGTGTCAGGGGTGTACCTGGGAGTGTCAGAGGTGTAACTGGGAGTGTCAGGGGTGTACCTGGGGTGTCAGGGTTTACCTGGGAATGTCAGAGGTGTACGTAGGGAGTGTCTGCAGGGGTGTGCCTGGGAGTGTCTGAGGTGTACCTGGGGTGTCAGGGTGTATGTGGGTGTTAGAGGTGTGCTTGGCAGTGTCAGCGGTGTGCCTGGAGTGTCAGGGGTATACCTGGGAGTATCGGAGGTGTACCTGGGAGTGTCAGAGGTGTGCCTGGGGTGTCAGAGGGAGCACCTGGGAGTGCCAGAGGTGTACCTGGGAGTGTCAGGGTGTGCCTGGAAGTGTCAGAGATGTGCATGGGAATGTTTGAGTTGGTACCTGGGAGTGTATAGGGGTGTGGGGTGTCAGGTGTGTACCAGGGAGTGTCAGAGGGCACCTGGGAGTGCCAGAGGTGTGCCTGGGAGTGTCAGGGTGTGCCTGGAAGTGTCAGGAGATGTACCTGGGAGTGTCAGAGGTGTGCCTGGGGGTGTCTAAGGTGTGCCTGGGAGTGTTGGCGGTGTGCCTGGGAATGTCAGCGGTGTGCCTGGGGTGTCAGGGGTATACCTGGGAGTATCAGAAGGTGTGCCTGGGAGTGTCATTGGTGTACCTGGGAGTGTCTGGGGTGCCTGGGGTGTCTGAGGTGTGCCTGGGGTGTCTGGGGTGTGCCTGGGGGTGTAAGGTGTTGTGCCTGGGAGTGTCAGAGATGTGCCTGGGGTGCAGAGGGTGGACCTGGGAGTGTCAGTGGTGTGCCTGGGAGTGTCAGAGGTGTAAGTGGGAATGTCTGAGGGTGTACCTGGGGTGTGGGGTGTACCTGGGTGTCAGGTGTGCCAGAGTGTCAGAGGAGCACCTGGAGTGTCAGGGTGTGCCTGGGGAGTGTCAGGGGTGTACCTGGGGTGTCAGAGATGTGCCTGGGGTGTCAGAGGGTGTACCTGGGAGTGTCAGTGGTGTACCTGGGAGTGTCAGAGGTGTGCCTGGGGTGCCAGGGTGTGCACTGTGGGAGGAGGTGTGCCTGGGGTGTCAAGGTGTGCCTGGGAGTGTCAGAGATGTACCTGGGAGTGTCAGGGGTGTGTGACTGGGGGTGTCGGAGGTGTGCCTGGGAGTGTAGGAGTTGTACCTGGGAGCTCAGCGGTGTACCTGGGAGTGTCAGAGGGGTGTACCTGGCAGTGTCAGAGGTGTGCCTGGGGAGTGTCAGGGTGTACCTGGGAGTGTCTGAGGTGTGCCTGGCACTGTGGCGGTGTGTACCTGGGGAGTGTCAGCGGTGTGCCTGGAAGTGTCAGAGGTGTGCCTGGCAGTGTCAGATGTGTGCCTGGGGTGTGAGAGGTGTACCTGTGAGTGTCTGAGGTGTGCCTGGGGTGTCAGAGGTGTGCCTGTGAGTGTCTGGGGGTGTGCCTGGGAGTGTCAGAGTTGCACCTGGGGTGTCAGAGGTGTGCCTGGGTGTGTCTGGGGTGTATCTGGAGTGTCGAGGGTGTGCCTGGGGTGTCAGGGGTTTACCTGGGAATGTCAGTGGTGTGCCTGGGGTGTCTTGGGGTGTGCCTGGGGTGTCTGGGGTGTGCATGGGGTGTCTGAGGTGTACATGGAGTGTTAGAGGTGTGCTTGGCAGTGTCAGCGGTGTGCCTGGGAGTGTCAGGGGTATGCCTGGGAGTATCGGAGGTGTGCCTGGGGTGTCAGAGGTGTGCCTGGGGTGTCTGAGGTGTGCCTGGGGTGTCTGTGTGTGCCTGGGGTGTCTGAGGTGTACCTGGGAGTGTAGAGGTGTTGTACCTGGGGTGACAAAGATGTGCCTGGGGTGCCAGAGGTGTGCTAGGGTGTCTGGGGTGTGCCTGGGGTGTAAGTGTTGTACCTGGGGAGTGTCAAAGATGTACCTGGGGTGCCAGAGGGTGTACCTGGGAGTGTCGGTGTGCCTGGGGTGTCAGAGGTGTGCCTGGGGAATGTCTGAGGGTGTGCCTGGGAGTGTCAGCGGTGTGCCTGGAAGTGTCAGAGTGTGCCTGGAATGTCGGAGGTGTAACTGGGAGTGTGTGGGGTGTACTGCAGGGAGTGTCAGAGGTGTACCTGGGAGTGTCAGGAGGTGTGCCTGGGGAGTGTCAGGGGTGCACCTGGTAGTGTCTGAGGTGTGCCTGGGTGTCCAAGGTGTGCCTGGGAGTGTCTGAGCTGTAACTGGGAGTGTCAGGTTGTACCTTGAAGTGTCAGAGGTGTACCTGGGGTGCCAGAGGTACCTGGGAGTGTCAGTGGTGGCCTGTGAGTGTCAGGTATGTACCAAGGAGTGTCAGAGGTGTACCTGGGAGTGTCAGGGTGTGCAGAATCAGTGGAGTACCTGGGAGTGTCAGAGTGTGCCTGGGAGTGTCATTGGTGTGCCTGGAGTGTCAGGGGTGTACCTGGGAGTGTCTAAGGTGTGCCTGGGAGTGTCTGAGCTGTAACTGGGAGTGTCAGGATTGTGTGAGTGTCAGAGGTGTACCTGGGAGTGTCAGAGGGGTACCTGGGAGTGTCAGTGGTGTGCCTGTAGTGTCAGGTATGTGCCAGGGAGTGTCGGGGGTATGCCTGGGAGTATCGGAGGTGTGCCTGGGAGTGTCAGAGTGTACCTGGGAGTGTCAGAGGGTGTACCTGGGAGTGTCAGAGGTGCACCTGGTAGTGTCTGAGTGTGCCTGGGAGTGTCTAAGGTGTACCTGGGAGTGTCTGAGCTGTACCTGGGGTGTCAGAGTTGTACCTTGAAGTGTCAAGGTGTACCTGGGGTGCCAGAGGGTGCCTGGGGTGTCAGTGGTGTGACCTGTGGTGTCAGGTGTGTGCCAGGGGTGTCTGAGGGTGTGCCTGGGGTGTGGTGTTGTACCTGGGGTGTCAGAGATGTACCTGGGGTGCAAGAGGTGTGCCTGGGGGTGTCGGTGGTGTGCCTGGGAGTGTCAGGGT
Organism: Homarus americanus; assembly: GCF_018991925.1. Taxonomy (NCBI): domain Eukaryota; kingdom Metazoa; phylum Arthropoda; class Malacostraca; order Decapoda; family Nephropidae; genus Homarus; species Homarus americanus. The sequence continues at coordinate 24,751 of NW_024710954.1, read as the reverse complement.
GTAAGTGGGAATATCAGGGGTGTACCTGGGGTGTGGGGTGTACCTGGGGAGGTGTAGGTGTGTGCCAGTGTCAGGAGGAGCCTGGGAGTGTCAGGAGGTGTACCTTGGGTGTCAGGGGTGTGCCTGGGGAGTGTCAGAGATGGCACCTGGGGTGTCAGAGGTGTACCTGGGGTGTCAGTGGTGTGCCTGGCAGTGTCAGAGGGTGTACCTGGGGTGCCAGAGGTGTGCCTGGAAGTGTCGGAGGTGTACCTGGGGTGTCTGGGTGTACCTGGGAGTGTCAGAGATGTACCTAGGAGTGTCAGGGGTGTAACTGGGAGTGTCAGGTGTAACTGGGAGTGTCAGGTTGTGCCTGGGAGTGTCAGATGTGTGCCTGGGGAGTGTCAGAGGAGTGCCTGGGTGTCTGAGGTGTACCTGGGGTATCAGGTGTGCCTGGGGTATCGGGGTGTGCAGTGTCAGAGGTGGTACCTGAGAGTGTCTGAGGTGTACCTGGAAGTGCTCAGGGTGTGCCTGGGAGTATCAGGGGTGTGCCGGAAGTGTCAGGGGATACCAGGGAGTGTCAGATGTGTACATGGGAGTGTGTGGGTGTACCTGCAGTGTCAGAGGTGTGTGCCTGGGAGTGTCAGGGTATACCTGGGCTGTGGGGTGGCCTGGGAGTGTCAGAGGTGTACCTGGCAGTGTCAGGGTGTACCTGGGAGTGTCAGAGGTGTGCCTGGGGTGTCTGAGGGTGTGCCTGGCACTGTAAGCGGTGTACCTGTGAGTGTCAGCAGTGTACCTGGAAGTGTCAGAGGTGTACCTGGCAGTGTCAGATGTGTACCTGGGAGTGTGAGAGGTGTGCCTGTGAGTGTCTGAGGGTGTACCTGGGGTGTCAGGGTGTGCCTGTGAGTGTCTGGTGTGCCTGGGGTGTCAGAGTTGCCTGGGGTGTCAGAGGTGTACCTGGGTGTGTCTGAGGTGTATCTGAGGGAGTGTCGAGGGTGTACCTGGGAGTGTCAGGGTTTACCTGGGAATGTCAGTGGTGTACCTGGGAGTGTCTGAGGTGTACCTGGGAGTGTCTGGGGTGTGCCTGGGAGTGTCTGGGGTGTGTGTTAGAGGTGTGTGGCAGTGTCAGCGGTGTACCTGGGAGTGTCAGGGTATACCTGGGAGTATCGGAGGTGTACCTGGGGTGTCAGAGGGTGTGACCTGGGGAGTGTCTGAGGTGTGCCTGGGGTGTCTGATGTGTGCCTGGGGTGTCTGGGGGTGTACCTGGGAGTGTAAGTGTTGTGCCTGGGGTGTCAAAGATGTACCTGGGGTGCCAGAGGTGTGCCTAGGGGTGTCTGGGGTGTGCCTGGGTGTAGTGTTGTGCCTGGGGTGTCAAGGTGTGCCTGGGGTGCCAGAGGTGTACCTGGGGTGTCAGTGGTGTGCCTGGGAGTGTCAGAGGTGTGCCTGGGGGTGTCTGGGGTGTGACTGGGGTGTCAGCGGTGTGCCTGGAAGTGTCAGAGGTGTGCCTGGGAATGTCGGAGGTGTGACTGGGGTGTGTGGGGTGTACCTGGGGTGTCAGAGGGGTGTGCCTGGGGAGTGTCAGAGGTGTACCTGGGGAGTGTCAGAGGTGCACCTGGTAGTGTCTGGTGTACCTGGGGTGTCAAAGGTGTGCCTGGGAGTGTCTGAGCGTGACCTGGGGTGTCAGGTTGTACCTTGAAGTGTCAGGAGGTGTGCCTGGGAGTGCCAGAGGGTACAGGAGTGTAGTGGTGTGTACCTGGGATGTCAGGTATGTACCAGGGGTGTCAGGAGTGTGCCTGGGGTGTCAGAGTGTTTTTGGGGAATGTCAGTGGAGTACCCGAGTGTCAGGGGTGTGCCTGGGGTGTCATTGGTGTACCTGGGGTGTCTGGTGTACCTGGGAGTGTCTGAGGTGTGCCTGGGAGTGTCTGAGGTGTACATGGAGTGTCAGAGGTGTGCCTGGCAGTGTCAGAGGTGTGCCTGGGAGTGTCAGGGGTGTACCTGGGAGTGTCGGAGGTGTACCTGGGAGTGTCAGAAGTGTGCCTGGGGTGTCTGAGGTGTGCCTGGGAGTGTCAGAGGTGTACATGGAGTGTCGGAGGTGTATCTGGCAGTGTCAGAGGTGTGCCTGGGAGTGTCGGGGGATATGCCTGGGGTATTGGAGGTGTACCTGGGTGTCAGAGGTGTACCTGGGAGTGTCAGAGGTGCCTGGGAGTGTCTGATGTGTGCCTGGGGTGTCTGAGGTGTGCATGGGAGTGTAAGTGTTGTACCTGGGGTGTCAGAGATGTGCCTGGGGTGCAGAGGTGTGCTGGAGTGTCAGGTGTGTGCAGGGAGTGTCAGAGGGCATCTGGGGTGTCAGAGGTGTACCTGGGAGTGTCAGAGGTGTGCCTGTGAGTGTCTGAGGTGTGCCTGGAGTGTCAAGTTGCTGGGGAGTGTCAGAGGTGTGCCTGGGGTGTCTGGGGTGTATCTGGGAGTGTCAGAGGTGTACCTGGGGTGTCAGGGGTTTACCTGGGAATGTCAGTGGTGTGCCTGGAGTGTCTGAGGTGTACCTGGGAGTGTCTGAAGGTGTGCCTGGGGTGTCTGGGGTGTACATGGAGTGTTAGAGGTGTGCCAGTGTCAGCGGTGTACCTGGGTGTCAGGGGTATACCTGGGAGTATCGGAGGTGTGACCTGGGGTGTCAGAGGTGTGCCTGGGGTGTCAGGCACCTGGGGTGCCAGATGTGTGCCTGGGAGTGTCAGGGGTGTACCTGGGTGTCAGAGAGATGTACATGGGAATGTCTGAGGTTGTACCTGGGAGTGTATGAGGTGTGCCTGGGGAGTGTCGGTGTACCAGGAGTGTTAGAGGGCACCTGGGGTGCCAGAGTGTACCTGGGAGTGTCAGGGGTGTACCTGGAAGTGTCAGAGATGTGCCTGGGAGTGTCAGAGGTGTACCTGGGAGTGTCTAAGGTGTACCTGGGGTGTGTGATTTACCTGGGGTCAGCGGTGTACCTGGGAGTGTCAGGGGTATACCTGGGAATATCAGAAGTGTGCCTGGGGTGTCATTGGTGTGCCTGGGGTGTCTGAGGTGTACCTGGGAGTGTCTGAGGTGTACCTGGGAGTGTCTGGGGTGTACCTGGGGAGTGTGGGGAGTGTTGTGCCTGGGGTGTCAGAGATGTACCTGGGGTGCAGAGGTGTACCTGGGGTGTCAGTGGTGTACCTGGGAGTGTCAGAGGTGTAAGTGGGGAATGTCTGGGGTGTACCTGGAGTGTCAGATGTGTTGCCTGGGAGTGTGAGAGGTGTGCCTGTGAGTGTCAGGGTGTACCTGGGAGTGTCAGAGGTGTACCTGGGAGTGTCTGAGGGTGTGCCTGGCACTGTGTGTGCCAAGTGTCAGCGGTGTACCTGGAAGTGTCAGAGGTGTGCCTGGGAGTGTCTGAGGTGTGCCTGGGGTGTCAGAGGTGTGCCTGGAGTGTCAGGTGTGCCTGGAAGTGTAGAGGTGTACCTGGCAGTGTCAAATGTGTGCCTGGGAGTGTGAGGGGGTGTACCTTGGAGTGTCTGGAGGTGTACCTGGGAGTGTCAGAGGTGTGCCTGTGAGTGTCCAGGTGTACCTGGGGTGTCAGGTTACCACCAAGTGTCAAACGTGTGCCTGGGAGTGTCTGAGGTGTATCTGGGAGTGTCAGGGTTTACCTGGGAATGTCATTGGTGTACACTGATCCTAGTATAACCCCAAAGTCCCCTGATCCTAGTATAACAAAAGTCCCCTGATCTAGTATAACAAAATTACACCTGGGAGTGTCGGAGGTGTACCTGGGAGTGTCGGAGGTGTACCTGGTAGTGTCAGAGGTGTGCTTGGGAGTGTGAGGTGTGCCTGGGAGTGTCAGAGGTGTGCCTCAGGTGTCAGAGGTGCCTTGGGGTGTCAGAGGTGCTTGGAGTGTCTGAGGTGTACCTGGAAGTGTGGGGTGTGCCTGGAAGTGTCAGAGGTGTGCCTGGGGTATCGGAGGTGTACCTGGGAGTGTCTGAATGTGCCTGGGGAGTGTCAGAGGTGTGCCTGGGGTGTCAGAGAGATGTACCTGGGGTGTCAGAGGTGTATCTGGGGTGTTGGACGTGTGCCTGGGAGTGTCAGAGGTGTACAAGGGAATGTCAGTGGAGAACCTGGGAGTGTCAGAGGTGTACCTGGGAGTGTCGGAGGTGTGCCTGGGGTGTCAGGTGGCACCTGTCAGAGTGTGGTGTGCCTGGGGTGTCGGAGGTGTGCCTGGGGTGTCTCAGGTTTACCTGGGAGTGTCTGAGGTGTGCCTAGGAGTGTCTGAGGGTTTACCTGGGAGGTGTCAGGATGCAGGAGTGTCTGAGGTGTGCCTAGGGTGTCTGGGGGTGTGCCTGGGGTGTCAGGGGAGAACCGAGGGAGTGAAGGGTTTTGCCGAAGGATGTCAGAGGTGTACCAGGAGTGTCTGAGGTGTGTGCCTGGGAGTGTCAGGAGATGTGACTGGGGGTGTCAGAGGAATGCCTGGGAGTGTCAGAGGGTGCCTGGGGAGTGTCAGAGGTTTACCTAGTGTCGGAGGAATACCTGGGAGTGTCAGGTTGTGCCTGGGAGTGTCGGAGGTGTGCCTGGGGAGTGTGAAATGTGCCTGGGGTGTCGGAGGTGTGCCTGGGGTGTCAGGGGTGTGCCTGGGAGTGTCAGGTGTGCCTGGGAGTGTCAGCGGTGTGCATGGGAGTGTCAGCGGTGTGCCTGGGGTGTCAGGTTGTACCTGGCAGTGTGTCTGGGGTGTACCTGGCAGTGTCAGCGGTGTGCATGGGGAGTGTCAGCGGTGTGCCTGGGAGTGTTGGAGCGTGTATCAGGGGTGACAGAGGTACCTAGGAGTGTCAGAGGTGTTCTGGGGAGTGTGAAGTGTGCCTGGGGAGTGTCTGGGGCTGGGAGTGTCAGAGGTGTGCCTGGGGCGTCAAGGGTGTGCCAGGGAGATGTCAGTGGAGTACCTGGGAGTGTCAGGGGTGTGCCTGGGAGTGTCAGAGGTGTGCCTGGGGTGTCAGGAGGTGTGCCTGGTAGTGTCAGGGGTGTGCCTGGGGTGTCAGAGGTGTGCCTGGGGTGTCAGCGGTGTGCTTGGGATTGTCTGGTGTGCCTGGGGTGTCAGAGGTGTGCCTCAGGTGTCAGAGGTGCACTTGGGGTGTCAGGGTATGCCAGGGAGTGTCACAGGGTGTGCCTGGGGTGTGAGACATGTGCCTGGGGTATCGGAGGTGTGCCTGGGGTGTCACAGATGTGCCTGGGAGTGTCAGAGGTGTGCCTGGGGTCTCAGGTGTGCCTGGGGTGTCAGGGAGAACCAGGGGAGTGAAAGGGGTGTGTGCCTGGGCGTGTCAGGGGTGTGCCAGGGAGTGTCTGGGGTGCCTGGGGTGTCAGAGACGTAACAGGGGGTGTCAGAGGAATACCTAGGAGTGTCAGGAAGTGTACCTGGGGTCACCTAGGAGTATCAGGTTTACCTGGGAGTGTCAGGTTGTACCTGGGAGTGTCAGGAGGTGTACCTGGGGTGTGAAATGTGCCTGGGAGTGTCGGAGGTGTACCTGGGAGTGTCAGAGGTGTGCCTGGGGTGTCGGAGGTGTGCCTGGGGTGTAGGGTGTACTGCAGAGTGTCGGAGGTGGCCTGGGAGTGTCGGAGGTGTACCTGGGGTGTCAGAGGTGTGCTTGGGAGTGTCAGAGGTGCCTGGGGATGTCAGCAGGGTGTGCCTGGGAGTGTCTGGGGTGTGCCTGGGAGTGTCAGAGGTGTACCTGGGAGTGTCAGGGTGTACCTGGGGAGTGTCAGTTGTGCCTGGCAGTGTCTGGGGTGTGCCAGGCAGTGTCTGAGGTGTACCTGGCAGTGTCAGCGGTGTACATGGGAGTATCAGCGGTGGTACCTGGGAGTGTTAGACGTGTATCAGGGAGTGACAGTGGAGTACCTAGGGTGTCAGAGATGTACCTGGGGAGTGTGAGAAGTGTGCCTGGGAGTGTCAGAGGTGTACCTGGGGTGTCAGAGGTGTGCCTGGGAGTGTCAGTGGTGTGTACCTGGAGTGTCAGAGGTGTGCATGGGAGTGTCGTGGGTGTGCCTGGGAGTGTGAGAGTGTGCCTGGGGTATCGGAGGTGTGCCTGGGGTGTCGGAGGTGTGCCTGGAGTGTCAGAGAAGTACCAGGGAGTGTCTGGGAGTGCCTAGGAGTGTGATAGGTGTGCCTTGGGTGTGAGAGGTGTCCCTAGGGTGTCTGGGTGTGCAGTGTCAGAGGGTGTAACTGGGGTGTCTGGGGTGTGCATGGGGTGTCAGGGGGAGAACCAGGGAGTGAAAGAGGTGTGCCTGGGGAGTGTGGTGTGCCAGGGTGTCTGGGGTGTACCTGGGAGTGTGAGGTGTGCCAGGCTATGTCAAGGAATACCTAGGGTGTCAGAGGGGGTGCCTGGGGTGTCAGGGTGTGCCTGAATCGGAGGTTTACCTGGGAGTCGGGTTGTACCTTAGTGTCAGAGGCGGACCTGGGATGTCAGAGGTGTACCTGGGAGTATCAGAGGTGTGCCTGGGGTGTCAGAGGAGTACCGGGAATGTCAGAGGTATACCAAGGGTGTCAGTGAAGTACCTGGAGTCTCAAGGTTAAGCCTGGGGTATCGGAGGTGTTCTTGGGAATATCGGAGGTGTGCCTGGGAATATCAGAGGTGTACCAGGGAGTGTCAGAGGTGTACCTGGGATCTCAGAGGTGAACCAAAAGAGTGTCAGAGGAGTACCTGGGATGTCAGAAGTGTACCTGGGAGTATCAGACGTGTGCCTGGGAGTGTCAGGAGGTGTACCAGGGAGTGTCAGGGGTGTAACTGGGAGTGTCAAAGGTGTAACTGGGAATGTCAGAGGTGTACCAGTGTCAGTGGAGTACCTGGAGTCTCAAGGTGTACCTGGGAGTATCGGAGGTGAACCTGGCAGTGTCAGCAGTGTGCCTGGGAGTGTCGGAGGGTGTACCTGGGAGTGTAAAGTGTGCCTGGGAGTGTCGGAGGTGTGCCTGGGGTGTCGGAGTGCCTGGTAGTGTCAGAGGTGTACTTGGGAGTGTCAGAGGTGTGCCTGGGGGTGTCAGAGGTGTGCCTCAGAGTGTCAGAGGTGCATGGGGTGTCAGAGGTGCACCTTGGGTGTCTGGGGTGTGCCTGGGAGTGTCTGGGGTGTGCCTGGCAGTGTCTGAGGTGTGCCTGGCAGTGTCTGGGGTGTGCCTGGCAGTGCAGCGGTGTGCCTGGGGAGTGTCAGCAGGTGCCTGGGAGTGTTAAAGGTGTATCAGGGAGTGAGAGGGAGTACCTAGGAGTGAGGTGTGCCTGGAAGTGTCAGAGGTGTCCTGGGAGTATCGGAGGTGTGCCTGGCTGAGTGTCACAGATGTGCCTGGGAGTGTCAGAGGTGTGCCTGGAGTGTCAGAGATGTGCTGGGGAGTGTCAGAGGTGTATCTGGGAGTGTTGGACGTGTGCCTGGGGGTGTCAGAGGTGTACCAGGGAATGTCAGTGGAGAACCTGGGAGTGTCAGAGGTGTACCTGGGAGTGTCGGAGGTGACCAGTGTCAGGGGTGTACCAGGGAGTATCAGTGGCGTGCCTGGGATTGTCAGAGGTGTACCTGGGGTGTCAGGTGTGCATGGAGTGTCAAGGTGTACCTGTCAGTGTCAGCAGTGTGCCGGAGTGTCGGAGGTGTGCCTTGGAGTTTTCAGGTTTACCTGGGAGTGTCTGAGGTGTGCCTGGAAGTGTCTGGGGTGTACCTGGGAGTGTCAGAGAAGTACCAGGGAGTGTCTGCAGGGGTACCTGGGGGTGTGAGAGGTGTGCCTGGGGGTGTGTGTGGGGTGTGCCTAGGGGTGTCTGGGGTGTTCTGGGGGTGTCAGAGGTGTGCCAGGGAGTGTCTGGGAGTGCCTGGGGAGTGTGAACGTGCCTAGGAGGTGTCTGGGGTGTGCCTGGGAGTGTCAGAGATGTGCCTGGGGAGTGTCTGAGGTGTCCTAGGGTGTCTGAGGGTGTGCCTGGGGGTGTCAGGGGAGAACATGAGGGAGTGAAAGGGGTGTGCCTGTGTCATAGGTGTGGCAGGGAGTGTCTGGGGTGTGCCTGGGGTGTGAGGATGCTGAGGAATGTCAGAGGAATGCCTAGGAGTGTCAGAGGTGTGCCTGGGGAGTGTGGGTTACCTAGGAGTATCGGAGGTATGCCTGGGGAGTGTCAGGTTGTACCTGGGAGTGTCGGAGGTGTACCTGGGGTGTGAGAAATGTACCTGGGAGTGTCGGAGGTGTGCCTGGGAGTGTCAGAGGTGTGCCTGGGAGTGTCAGTGTACCTGGGAGTGTCAGCGGTGTTCATGGGAGTGTCAGCGGTGTCCTGGGGGTGTCAGAGGTTGTACCTGGCAGTGTCTGAGGTGTACCTGGCAGTGTCAGCGGTGTACATGGGGTGTCAGCGGTGTGCCTGGGGAGTGTTAGACGTGTATCAGGGAGTGACAGAGGTGCCTAGGGTTTCAGAGGTGTTCCTGGTGTAGGGGTGTGCCTGGGGAGTGTCTGGGGTGTGCCTGGGGTGTCAGAGGTGTGCCTGGGGAACTCAGTTGCTGGAATGTCAGTGGTGTGCCTGGGAGTGTCAGAGGTGTACCTGGGAGTGTCAGAGAGGTGTGGCTGGAGTGTCTGAGGTGTACCTGGGGTGTCTGGGGTGTACATGGGGAGTGTCAGGGAGAACCAGGGGTGAAAGAGTTGTGCCTGGGAGTGTCAGGAGGTGTGCCAGGGTGTCTGAGGTGTTCCTGGGAGTGTCAGAGGTGTACCAGGGAGTGTCTGGGGTTCCTGGGAGTGTGGGACGTGTGCCTAGGTGTCTCAGTTGTGCCTGGGAGTGTCAGAGATGTTGCCTGGGAGTGTCTGAGGTGTACTAGGAGTGTCTGAGGTGTGCCTGGGTGTGAGGGAGAACAGGGGTGAAAGGTGTGCAGGTGTCAGAGGTGTGCCAGGAGTGTCTGAGGTGTGCCTGGGGTGTCAGAGATGTTGACAGGAGTGTCAGAGGAATGCCTGGGAGTGTCAGAAGTGTGCCTGGGAGTGTCAGAGGTTTACCTAGGGTATCGGAGGTATGCCTGGGGTGTCGGAGTTGTACCTGGAGTGTCGGAGGTGTGCCTGGGGTGTGAGAAATGTGCCTGGGGAGTGTCGGAGGTGTGCCTGGGGAGTGTGGAGGTGTGCCTGGGAGTGCCTGGGAGTGTCAGGTGTGCATGGGAGTGTCAGCAGTGTGCCTGGGAGTGTCAGAGGTTGTACCTGGCAGTGTCTGAGGTGTGCCTGGCAGTGTCAGCGGTGTGCATGGGAGTGTCAGCGGTGTGCCTGGGAGTGTATCAGGGTAACAGAGGAGTACTAGAGGTGTCAGAGGTGTTCCTGGGGAGTGAGGAAGTGTACCTGGGAGTGTCTGGGGTGTGCCTGGGAGTGTCAGAGGTGTGCCTGGGGCGTCAAGGGTGAAGCCAGGGAATGTCAGTGGGTACCTGGGAGTGTCAGGGTGTGCCTGGGAGTGTCAGAGGTGTGCCTGGGAGGTGTCGGAGGTGTGCCTGGTGAGTGTCAGGGTGTACTTGGGGTGTCAGAGGTGTGCCTGGGGTGTCAGCGGTGTACTTGGGATTGTCTGAGGTGTGCCTGGATGTCAGAGGTGTGCCTCAGGTGTCAGAGGTGCACTTGGGGTGTCAGGGGTGTACCAGGGGTGTAACAGGAGTACCTGGGCGTGTGAGACGTGTGCCTGGGATGGAGGTGCTGGGGAGTGTCACAGATGCACCTGGGAGTGTCAGAGGTGCCTGGGAGTGTCTGGGGTGTACCTGGATTAGGGAGAACCAGAGTGAAAGAGGTGTACCTGGGAGTGTCAGAGGTGTACCAGGAGTGTCTGAGGTACCTGGGAGTGTCAGAGATGTAACAGGAGTGTCAGAGGAATACCAGGAGTGTCAGAAGTGTACCTTGGAGTGTCAGAGGTTTACCTAGGAGTATCGGAGGTTTACCTGGGAGTGTCGGAGTTGTACCTGGGAGTGTCGGAGGTGTTCCTGGAGTGTGAGAAATGTACCTGGGAGGTCGGGAGGTGTGCCTGGGAGTGTGAGGTGTGCCTGGGAGTGCGGAGGTACCTAGGAGTGTAAGAAGTGTACCTGCGAGTGTCGGAGGTGTGCCTGGGAGTGTCGGAGGTGTACCTGGGAGTGTCAGAGGTGTGCTTGGGGAGTGTCAGAGGTGTGCCTGGGAGGTCAGCGGTGTGCCTGGGAGGTTCGAGGTGTTGGGAGTGTCAGAGGTGTACCTGGGAGTGTCAGAGGTGGACCTGGGAGGTCAGAGGTTGTACCTGGCAGTGTCTGAGGTGTACCAGGCAGTGTCTGAGGTGTACCTGGCAGTGTCAGCGGTGTGCTGTGGGAGTATCAGCGGTGGCCTGGGAGTGTTAGACGTGTATCAGGGGTGACAGTGAGTACCTAGGAGTGCCAGAGATACCTGGGAGGTGTGTGTACCCTGGGAGGTCAGAGGTGTACCTGGGAGTGTCAGAGGTGTACCTGGGAGTGTCAGAGGTGTGCCTGGGAGGTAAGGGTGTGCCTGGGGTGTCGGAGGTGTGCCTGGGAGTGTAAGAAGTGTACCTGGGAGTGTCGGAGGTGCCTGGGGTGTCGGAGGTGGCCTGAGTGTCGGAGAAGTACCAGGGAGTGTCACAGGAGTGCCTGGGGGTGTGATGGGCCTTGGAGTGTGAGAGGTGTCCCTAGAGTGTCTAAGGTACTTGGGAGTGCAGAGGTGTAACTGGGAGTGTCTGAGGTGTACCTGGGAGTGTCTGAGGTGTGCATGGGGAGGTCGGGGAGAACCAGGGGAGTGAAAGAGGTGCCTGGGGAGTGTCAGAGGTGTACCAGAGTGTCTGGGAGGTACCTGGGGTGTCAGGGTGTACCAGGCTGTGTCAAAGGAATGCCTAGGAGTGTCAGAGGTGTACCTGGGAGTGCAGAGGTGTACCAGGGAGTTCGGAGGTTTACCTGGGAGTCGGGAGTTGTACCTGAGGAGTCGGAGGCGGACCTTGGAGGTCAGAGGTGTACCTGGGAGTATCAGAGGTGCCTGGGAGTGTCAGAGGAGTACCTGGAATGTCAGAGTATGCCAAGGAGGTCAGTGAAGTACCCGGAGTCTCAAAGGTATGCCTGGGGAGTATCAGAGGTGCTTGGGAATATCGGAGGTGTACCTGGGAATATCAGAGGTGTGTACCAGGGAGTCTCAGAGGTGTACCTGGGAGTCTCAGAGGTGAACCAAAGAGTGTCAGAGGAGTACCTGGGAGTCAGAAGTGCTCGGGAGTATCAGACGTGTACCTGGGAGTGTCAGAGGTGTGCCAGGGTGTCAGGGGTGTGGCGCAGTGTCAAGAGTGTAACTGGAATGTCAGAGGTGTGCCAGGAGTGTCAGTGGAGTACCTGGAGTCTCAAGGTGTGCCTGGGGAGTATCGAAGGTGAACCTGGCAGTGTCAGCGTGTACCTGGGGAGTGTCGGAGGTGTGCCTGGGAGTGTAAGAAGTGTGCCTGGGAGTGTCGGAGGTGTGCCTGGGAGTGTCGGAGGTGTGCCTGGGTAGTGTCAGAGGTGTGGGAGTGTCAGAGGTGTGCCTGGGAGTGTCAGAGGTGTGCCTCAGGTGTCAGGGTGCACTTGGGGAGTGTCAGGGTGCTGTGGTGTCTGGGGTGTGCCTGGGGTGTCTGAGGCCTGGCAGTGTCTGGGGTGTGCCTGGCAGTGTCTGGGGTGTGCCTGGCAGTGTCAGCGGTGTGCCTGGGGTGTGCGGTGCACTGGGGTGTTAAGGTGTATCAGGGGTGAGAGAAAGGTGCCTAGGAGCGTCAGAGGTGTGCCTGGAAGTGTCAGAGGTGTGCCTGGGGTATCGGAGGTGTGCCTGGGTGTCACAGATGTGCCTGGAGTGTCAGAGTTGTGCCTGGAGTGTCAGAGATGCACCTGGGAGTGTCAGGGGTGTATCTGGGGTGTTGGACGTGTGCCTGGGGTGTCAGGGGTGTGCCAGGGAATGTCAGTGGAGAACCTGGGGTGTCAGAGGTGTGCCTGGGGTGTCGGAGGTGTGCCTGGGGTGTCAGGTGTACCAGGGAGTATCAGTGGCGTACCTGGGATTGTCAGAGGTGTGCCTGGGGTGTCAGGTGTGCATGGGGTGTCAAGGTGTGCCTGTCAGTGTCAGCGGTGTGCCTGGGAGTGTCAGGAGGTGTGTGGGGTGTTTCAGGTTTGCCTGGGAGTGTCGAGGTGTGCCTGGAGTGTCTGAGGTGTGCCTGGGAGTGTCAGAGAGTGGGGGTGTCACAGGGGTGCCACCATTGGAGGTGTGCCTGGGGTGTGTGGGGTGTGCCTGGGGTGTCTGAGGTGTTCCTGGGGAGTGTCAGGGAGTGTGCAGGGGTGTGCAGGGGTGCCTGGGGTGTGGGGACGTGTGCCTAGGGTGTCTGGGGTGTGCCTGGGGTGTCAGAGATGTGCCTGGGGTGTCTGGGGGGTGTGCCTGGGGTGTCTGAGTGTGTGCCTGGGTGTCGGGGAGAACCAGGGATGAAAGGGGTGTGCCTGGGGTGTCATGGGTGGCAGGGGTGTCAGGGGGTGCCTGGGGTGTCAGAGATGTAACAGGGAGTGTCAGAGGAATGCCTGGGAGTGTCAGAAGTGTGCTGGGGTGTCAGAGGGGTTTGCCTAGGAGTATCGGAGTATGCCTGGGAGTGTCGGAGTTGTACCTGGGGTGTCGGAGGTGTACCTGGGAGTGTGAGAATGTGCCTGGGAGTGTCGGAGGTGTGCCTGGGAGTGTCAGAGGTGTACCTGGGAGTGTCGGAAGTGTGCACTGGGAGTGTCAGCAGTGTTCATGGGAGTGTCAGCGGTGTGCCTGGGAGTGTCAGAGGTTGTGCCCTGGCAGTGTCTGAGGTGTGCCTGGCAGTGTCAGCGGTGTACATGGGGATGTCAGCGGTGTGCCTGGGAGTGTTAGACGTGTATCAGGGGTGACAGAGGAGTCCTGGGGTTTCAGAGGTGTTCCTGGGAGTGTGAGAGTGTGCCTGGGGAGTGTCTGGGGTGTGCCTGGGAGTGTCAGGGTGTGCCTGGGGAGCATCAAGGGTGTACCAGGGAATGTCAGTGGTGTACCTGGGGGTGTCAGAGGTGTGCCTGGGGAGTGTCAGAGGGTGTAACTGGGAGTGAGGTGTGCCTGGGTGTCTGGGGTGTGCATGGGGTGTCAGGGAGAACCAGGGTTGAAAGAGGTGTGACCAGGGTGTCAGGTGTGCCAGGTGTCTGGGGTGTTCCTGGGAGTGTCAGAGGTGTGCCAGGGAGTGTGGGGTTCCTGGGAGTGTGAGACGTGTGCCTAGGGTGTCTCAGTTGTGCCTGGGGTGTCAGAGATGTGCCTGGGAGTGTCTGGGGGTGTGCCTGGGGTGTCTGAGGGGTGTGCCTGGTGTCAGGGAGAACCAGGGTGAAAGGGGTGTACTGGGGAGTGTCAGAGGTGTGCCAGGGGTGTGCAGTGTGCCTGGGGAGTGTCAGAGATGTAACAGGGGAGTGTCAGAGGAATGCCTAGGAGTGTCAGAATTGTGCCTGGGGAGTGTCAGAGGTTTACCTGGGGTATCGGAGGTATTTGCCTGGAGTGTCGGAGTTGTGCCTGGGGTGTGGAGTGCCTGGGGTGTGAAATGTGCCTGGGAGTGTCAGGTGTGCCTGGGAGTGTCAGAGGTGTGCCTGGGGTGCCGGAGGTGTGCCTGGGAGTGTCAGCGGTGTGCATGGGAGTGTCAGCGGTGTGCCTGGGGAGTGTCAGAGGTTGTACCTGGGTGTCAGAGGTGTGCCTGGGGTGTGGCGGTGTGCATGGGGTGTCAGCGGTGTGCCTGGGAGTGTTAGGCGTGTATCAGGGAGTAACAGAGGAGTACCTGGGAGTGTAGAGGGGTGTTCCCAGTGTGAGAGTGTGCACCTGGGTGTCTGGGGTGTGCCTGGGGTGTCAGAGGTGTGCCTGGGGCGTCAAGGGTAAACCAGGGAATGTCAGTGGAGTACCTGGGGTCAGGGGTGTACCTGGGGTGTGTCAGGGTGTGCCTGGGGTGTCAGGAGGTGTGCCTGGTAGTGTCAGAGGTGTGCGGGAGTGTCAGAGGTGTGCCTGGGGTGTCATGGTGTGTGGGTTGTCTGAGTGTGCCGAGTGTCAGAGGTGTGCCTCCAGTGTCAGAGGTGCACTTGGGGAGTGTCAGGGTGTGCCAGGGTGTGCCTGGGCGTGTGGGGCGTGTGCCTGGGGGTATCGGAGGTGTGCCTGGGAGTGTCACAGATGCCCTGGGAGTGTCAGAGAGTGTGCCTGGGGTGGGGTGTGCCCAGTGTCAGGGGGAGAACCAGGGGGTGAGAAGGTGTGCCTGGGGAGTGTCAGGGGTGGCACTGGGGTGTCGGGGTGTGCCTGGGGTGTGGGGTGTGGGGAGTGTCAGAGGAATACCTGGTGTCAGGGAGTGTGCCTGGGGTGTCAGAGGTTTTCCTAGGGTATCGGAGGTTTGCCTGGGGTGTCGGGTTGTGCCTGGGGTGTCGGAGGTGTTCCTGGGGTGTGAATGATGCCTGGGGTGTGGGAGGTGTGCCTGGGGAGTGTGGGGTGTGGGTGTCGGAGGTGTTTGGGGTGTAAGTGTCTCAGGTGTGGAGGTGTGCCTGGGAGTGTCGGAGGTGTGCCTCCTGGAGTGTCAGGGGTGTGCTTGGGGTGTAGGAGGTTGTGCCTGGTGTCAGTTGGCTGCAGGGTGTCTGAGGTGTAATTGGAGTGTCAGAGGTGTACCGGTGTCAGAGGTGGACCTGGGGTGTGTCAGAGGTTGTACCTGGCAGTGTCTGGGGTGTGGCAGTGTGAGGAGTGTACCTGGCAGTGTCAGCGGTGTACATGGGAGTATCAGCGGTGTGCCTGGGAGTGTTGGAGCGTGTATCAGGGAGTGACAGTGGAGTACCTAGGAGTGTCAGAGATGTGCCTGGGAGTGTGAGGGTGTGCCTGGGAGTGTCAGAGGGTGTGCCTGGGGTGTCAGAGGTGTGCCTGGGAGTGTCAGAGGTGTGCCTGGGGTGTAAGGGTGTGCCTGGAAGTGTCGGAGGTGTGCCTGGGGTGTAGGTGTGCCTGGGGTGTGGAGGTGTGCCTGGGGTGTCAGGTGTACCTGAGTGTGGAGTGCCAGGGTGTCAGGGTGCCTGGGAGTGTGATGGGGTGTGGGTGTGAGAGGTGTCCTAAGTGTCTAAGGTGTGCCCAGGAGTGTCAGAGGTGTGACAGGTGTCTGGGGTGTGCCTGGGGAGTGTCTGGGGTGTGCATGGGGAGTGTCGAGGGAGAACCAGGGGTGAAGGGTGTACCTGGGGAGTGTCAGAGGTGTGCCAGGGTGTCTGGGGTGTGCCTGGGAGTGTCAGAGGTGTACCAGGCTGTGTCAAAGAATATTAGGTGTGAGACAAGGTGTTCAGAGGTGTGCCTAGGGTTATCGGAGGTTTACCTGGGAGTCAGTTGTACCTGTGAGTGTCGGAGGCGGACCTTGGAGTGTCAGAGGTGTGCCTGGGTATCAGGGGTGTGCACCTGGAGTGTCAGGAGTACTTGGGATGTCAGAATGCCAAGGAGTGTCAGTGAGAGTGCCTCAGAGTCTCAAAGGTATGCCTGGGGTATCGGAGGTGTGCTTGGGAATATCGGAGGTGTACCTGGGAATATCAGAGGTGTGCCAGGAGTCTCAGTGTGCCTGGGAGTCTCAATTGAACCAAGTGTCAGAGGTACCTGGGAGTGTCAGAAGTGTACCAGGGTATCAGACGTGTACCTGGGGGTGTCAGAGGTGTGCCAGGGGAGTGTCAGGGTGTAACTGGGGAGTTTCAAAGGTGTAACTGGGAATGTCAGAGGTGTACCAGGAGTGTCAGTGGAGTGCCTGGGTCTCAAAGGTGTGCCTGGGGAGTATCGAAGGTGAACCTGGCAGTGTCAGCAGTGTGCCTGGGAGTGTCGGAGGTGTGCCTGGGGGTGTAAGAGTGTGCCTGGGGTGTCAGGAGGTGTGCCTGGGGTGTCAGGTGTGCCTGGTAGTGTCAGGGGTGTGCCGGGGAGTGTGGAGGTGTGCCTGGAGTGTCAGAGGTGTGCCTCAGGAGTGTCAGAGGTGCACTTGGGGTGTCAGAGGTGCACCTTGGAGTGTCTGGGGTGTGCCTGGGGTGTCTGGTGTGTGCCTGGCAGTGTCTGAGGTGTGCCTGGCAGTGTCTGAGGGTGGCAGTGTCAGCAGTGTGCCTGGGAATGTCAGCAGTGCACCTGGGGTGTTAAAGGTGTATCAGGGAGTGAGAGAAAAGTGCCTAGGGCGTCAGAGGTGTGCCTGGAAGTGTCAGGGGTATCGGAGGTGTGCCTGGGGAGTGTCACAGATGTGCCTGGGAGTGTCAGAGTTGTACCTGGGAGTGTCAGAGATGCACCTGGGAGTGTCAGAGGTGTTATCTGGGAGTGTTGGACGTGTACCTGGGGTGTCAGAGGTGTGCCAGGGAATGTCAGTGGAGGAGCCTGGGAGTGTCAGAGGTGTGCAGGGGTGTCGGAGGTGTGCCTGGGGTGTCAGGGTGTGCAAGGTCAGTGGCGTGCCTGGGATTGTCAGAGGTGTCCTGGGGAGTGTCGGAGGTGTACATGGGTCTCAAGGTGTGCCTGTCAGTGTCAGCGGTGTACCTGGGAGTGTCGGAGGTGTGCCTTGGAGTGTTTCAGGTTTACCTGGGAGTGTCCGAGGTGTACCTGGGGAGTGTCTGGAGTGTGCCTGGGAGTGTCAGAGAGAGTACCAGGGGAGTGTCACAGGGTACCTGGGGAGTGGAGAGGTCACCTGGGGTGTGTGAGGTGTGCCTAGGGTGTCTGAGGTGTTCCTGGGAGTGTCAGAGGTGTACCAGAGTGTCAGGGAGTGCCTGGGAGTGTGAGACGTGGCCTAGGAGTGTCTGAGGTGTACCTGGGGTGTCAGAGATGTGCCTGGGTGTCTGAGGTGTGCCTGGGGTGTGTGGTGTGTGCCTGGGGTGTCAGGGGAGAACCCAGGGGGTGAAAGGGTGTGCCTGGGGTGTCATAGGTGTGGCAGGGAGTGTCTGAGGTGTGCCTGGGAGTGTCAGAGATGTAACAGGGGAGTGTCAGAGGAATACCTAGGAGTGTCAGAAGTGTGTACCTGGGAGTGTCAGGTTTACCTAGGAGTATCAGGTATGCCTGGGAGTGTCGGAGTTGTACCTGGGAGTGTCGGAGGTGGCCTGGGAGTGTGAGAAATGTGCCTGGGAGTGTCAGGTGTGCCTGGGGAGTGTCAGAGGTGTGCCTGGGAGTGTCGGAAGTGTACCTGGGAGTGTCAGCGGTGTTCATGGGAGTGTCAGCAGTGTGCCTGGGAGTGTCAGAGGTTGTACCTGGCAGTGTCTGAGGTGTGCCTGGCAGTGTCAGCGGTGTGCAGCAGAGTGTCAGCGGTGTGCCTGGGGAGTGTTGGGCGTGTGTCAGGGAGTGACAGAGGAGTGCCTGGGAGTTTCAGAGGTGTTCCTGGGGTGTGAGAAGTGTGCCTGGGGTGTCTGGGGTGTGCCTGGGGTGTCAGAGGGTGTGCCGGAGCATGGGGTGTGCCAGGGAATGTCAGTGGTGCCTGGGAGTGTCAGAGGTGTACCGGATGTCAGAGGTGTGACTGGGAGTGTCTGGGTGTACCTGTGGGTGTCTGAGGTGTGCATGGGGGTGTCAGGGGAGAACCAGGAGTGAAAGAGGTGTGCCTGGGGAGTGTCAGAGGTGTGCCAGGAGTGTCTGAGGTGTTCCTGGGAGTGTCAGAGGTGTACCAGGAGTGTCACAGGGAGTTCCAAGTGTGAGCGTGTGCCTGGGAGTGTCTCAGTTGTGCCTGGAGTGTCAGAGATGTGCCTGGGAGTGTCTGGGGTGTGCCTAGGTGTCTGAGGTGTGCCTGGGTGTCAGCGGAGAACAGGGGAGTGAAAGAGGTGTGCCTAGGAGTGTCAGGGTGTGCCAGGGAGTGTCTGAGTGTGCCTGGGGTGTCCAGAGATGTAACAGGAGTGTCAGAGGAATGCCTAGGGTGTCAGAGTGTGCCAGGGGTGTCAGAGGGTTTACCTAGGGTATCGGAGGTATGCCTGGGAGTGTCAGGTTGTGCCTGGGAGTGTCAGGTGTGCCTGGGAGTGTGAGAAATGTGCCTAGGGTGTCGGAGGTGTGCCTGGGTGTCAGTGTGCCTGGGTGCCAGAGGTGTGCCTGGAGGTGTCAGCGGTGTGCATGGGGTCAGCCAGTGTGCCTGTGTCAGAGGTTGTACCTGGCAGTGTCTAGGGGTGTGCCTGGCAGTGTCAGCGGTGTGCATGGGGTGTCATGGTGTGCCTGGAGTGTTGGGCGTGTATCAGGGAGTAACAGAGGTACCTAGGGTGTCAGAGTCCTGGGGTGTGAGAAGTGTGCCTGGGGAGTGTCTGGGGTGTACCTGGGAGTGTCAGAGGTGTGCCTGGGAGCGTCAAGGGGTAAACCAGGGAGTCAGTGGAGTACCTGAGTCAAGGTGTACCTGGGAGTGTCAGAGGTGTGCCTGGGAGTGTCGGAGGTGTGCCTGGTAGTGTCAGAGGTGTGCCAGGGTGTCAGAGGTGTGCCTGGGAGTGTCAGCGGTGTGCCTGGGATTGTCTGAGGGTGTGCCTGGGTGTCAGAGGTGTGCCTCAGTGTCAGAGGTGCAGGAGTGTCAGAGGTGTGCAGGGGTGTCACAGGATGCCTGGGCGTGTGGGGCAGTGTGCCTGGAGTATCAGGTGTGCCTGGGTGTGCAGATGCCCTGGGGAGTGTCAGAGGTGTGCCTGGGGAGTGTCTGGGGTGTGCCTGGGGGTGTCAGGGGGAGAACCAGGGGTGAAAGGGTGGCACCTGGGGAGTGTCAGAGGTGTACCAGGGGAGTGTCTGAGGAGTGTCAGAGATGTAACAGGAGTGTCAGAGAATACCTAGGGTGTCAGAAGTGTGCCTGGGGTGTCAGAGGTTTACCTAGGGTATCGGAGGTTTACCTGGGAGTGTCAGGTTGTGCCTGGGAGTGTCGGTGTGCCTGAGAGTGTGAAATGTGCCTGGGAGTGTCGGAGGTGTGCCTGGGGTGTCAGGAGGTGTGCCTGGGGAGTGTCGAGGTGCCTGGGGAGTGTGGGGTGTGCCTGCAGTGTCAGAGGGTGTACCTGGGGTGTCGGAGGTGTGGCTGGGGTGTCAGAGGTGTGCTAGGAGTGTCAGAGTGTGCCTGGGGTGTCAGCGGTGTGCCTGGGGAGTGTCTGAGGGTGTGCAGGAGTGTCAGAGGTGTGCCTGGGGTGTCAGAGTGTGCCTGGGGTGTCAGAGGTTGGCACGGCAGTGTCTGTGTACCAGGCAGTGTCTGAGGTGTACCTGGCAGTGTCAGCGGTGGCATGGGAGTATCAGCGGTGTGCCTGGGTGTTAGACGTGTATCAGGGGTGACAGTGGAGTACCTAGGGTGTCAGGATGTGCCTGGGAGTGTGAGGTGTGCCTGGGAGTGTCAGAGGTGTGCCTGGGAGTGTCAGAGGTGTGCCTGGGGTGTCAGAGGTGTACCTGGGGTGTAAGGTGTGCCTGGAGGTGTCAGGAGGTGTGCCTGGGAGTGTAGAGTGTACCTGGGAGTGTCGGAGGTGTGCCTGGGAGTGTCGGAGGTGTGCCTGGGGTGTCAGAGAAGTGCCAGGGAGTGTCACAGGGTGCCTGGGGTGTGATGGGTGTGCCTTGGAGTGTGAGGTGTCCCTAGGGTGTCTAGGTGTGCTTGGGAGTGTCAGAGGTGTGGCTGGGGAGTGTCTGAGGTGTGCCTGGGGTCAGCAGTGTGCTTGGGATTGTCTGAGGTGTGCCTGGGGAGTGTCAGAGGTGTGCCTCAGGTGTCAGAGGTGCACTTGGGAGTGTCAGAGGCCAGGGGAGTGTCTGGAGTGCCTGGGCGTGTGAGACGTGTGCCTGGGAGTATCGAGGTGTGGGAGTGTCAGAATGCACCTGGGGTGTCAGTCAGTGCCTGGGGTGTCTGAGGGGTGTGCCTGGGGTGTCAGGGGAGGACCAGGGGAGTGAAAGGGTGTGCCTGGGGTGTCAGAGGTGTGCCAGGGTGTCTGAGGTGTGCCTGGGGTGTCAGAGATGTAACAGGGGAGTGTCAGAGGAATACCTGGGGTGTCAGTGTGCCTGGGGTGTCAGAGGTTTACCTGGGTATCGGGGTTTACCTGGGAGTGTCAGGTTGTACCTGGGAGTGTCAGGTGTACCTGAGGTGTGAAATGTGCCTGGGGTGTCGGAGGTGTGCCTGGGAGTGTCAGAGGTGTGCCTGGGGTGTCGGAGGTGTGCCTGGGGTGTAGAGTGTGCCTGCAGGTGTCAGGAGGTGTGCCTGGTGTCGGAGGTGTGCCTGGGGGTGTCAGGGTGTGCTTGGGGTGTCAGGGGTGTGCCGGGGTGTCAGCGGTGTGCCTGGGTGTCTGAGGTGTGCTTGGGGTGTCAGAGGTGTGCCTGGGGAGTGTCAGAGGTGGACCTGGGAGTGTCAGGGTTGTGCCTGTGCGGTGTCTGGGGTGTGCCAGGCAGTGTCTGAGGTGTACCTGGCAGTGTCAGCGGTGTGCATGGGGAGTATCAGGTGTGCCTGGGAGTGTTGGAGCAGTGTATCAGGGAGTGACAGTGGGTACCTAGGAGTGTCAGAGATGTGCCTGGGGGTGTGAGGTGTGCCTGGGGTGTCAGAGGTGTGCCTGGGAGTGTCAGAGGTGTGCACTGGGGTGTCAGAGGTGTGCCTGGGAGTGTGAGGGGTGTGCCTGGAGGTGTCGGAGGTGTGTGCCTGGGAGTGTGGGGGTGTGCCTGGGGTGTCTGGGGTGTGCCTGGGGAGTGTCTGGGGTGTGCATGGGGTGTCAGGGAGAACCAGGGGGTGAAAGGGTGTGCCTGGGGGTGTCAGGGTGTGCCAGGTGTCTGAGGGTGTGCCTGGGGTGTCAGAGGGTGTACCAGGCTGTGTCAAGAATGCTTAGGAGTGTCAGAGGTGTGCCTGGGAGTGTCAGGTGTGCCTAGGAGTATCAGGAGGTTTACCTGGGAGTCGGTTGTGCCTGTAGTGTCAGGCGGTTGGAGGTGTCAGAGGTGACCTGGGGTATCAGAGGTGGCAAGTTTCAGGGAAGTGCAGGATGTCAGAGGTATGCAAGGAGTGTCAGTGAAGTACCTCGGAGTCTCAAGGGGCACAGAGTATCAGAGGTGTGCCAGGAATATCAGGAGGTGTGCAGGAATATCAGAGGTGTGCCAGGAGTCTCAGAGGTGCCTGGGAGTCTCAGAGGTGAACCAAGGGGTGTCAGAGGAGTACCTGGGGAGTGTCAGAGTGTGCACCAGGTGTCAGGCAGTGTGCCTGGGGAGTGTCAGAGGGTGTGCCAGGGGTGTCAGGGGTGTAACTGGGAGTGTCAAGGTGTAACTGGGGAATGTCAGAGGTACAGGGTGTCAGTGGAGTACCAGTCTCAAAGTGTGCCTGGGAGTATCGAAGTGAACCTGGCAGTGTCAGCAGTGTGCCTGGGAGTGTCGGAGGTGTGCCTGGGGTGGAGGTGTGCCTGGGGTGTCGGAGGTGTGCCTGGGTGTCGGAGGTGTGCCTGGTAGTGTCAGGAGGTGTGCTTGGGAGTGTCAGAGGTGTGCCTGGGGGTGTCAGAGGTGTGTGCCTCAGGTGTCAGAGGTGCACTTGGGGAGTGTCAGAGGTGCGCAGCAGGGTGTCTGGGGTGTGCCTGGGAGTGTCTGAGGTGTGCCTGGCAGTGTCTGGGGTGTGCCTGGCAGTGTCTGAGGTGTGCCTGGCAGTGTGAGTGTACCTGGGAGTGTCAGCAGTGCACCTGGGAGTGTTAAAGGTGTATCAGGGTGAGAAAAGTACCTAGGGCGTCAGGGTGTGCCTGGAAGTGTCAGAGGTGCCTGGGAGTATCGGAGGTGTACCTGGGAGTGTCACAGATGTGCCTGGGAGTGTCAGTTGCTCAGGAGTGTCAGAGATGCCTGGGATGTCAGAGGTGTGTCTGGGAGTGTTGGACGTGTACCTGGGGAGTGTCAGAGGTGTACGCAGGGGAATGTCAGTGGAGAACCCTGGGAGTGTCAGAGGTGTGCCTGGGAGTGTCGGAGGTGTGCCTGGGGAGTGTCAGGGGGTGTGCCAGGAGGTATCAGTGGCACCTGGGTTGTCGAGGTGTGCCTGGGGAGTGTCGGAGGTGTACATGGGTGTCAAGGTGTACCTGTCAGTGTCAGCGGTGTGCCTGGGAGTGTCGGAGGTGTGCCTAGGTGTCTCAGGTTTACCTGGGAGTGTCAGGCCTGGGTGTCTGGGGTGTGCCTGGGGTGTCAGAGAAGTACCAGGGAGTGTCACAGGAGTGCCTGGGAGTGTGGGGGGTGTGCCTGGGAGTGTGTGGGGTGCCTGGGAGTGTCTGGAGGTGTTCCTGGGAGTGTCAGGGTGTGCCAGGGGAGTGTCACAGGGTGTGGGGTGTGAGGCGTGTGCCTAGGAGTGTCAGGTGTGCCTGGGGTGTCAGAGATGTGCCTGGGGTGTCTGGGGTGTGCCTGGGACAGTGTGTGCACTGGGGTGTCGGGGAGAACCAGGAGTGAAAGGGGTGTGCCTGGGGAGTGTCTAGGTGTGAGGTGTCTGAGGTGTGCCTGGGATTGTCAGAGATGTAACAGGGAGTGTCAGAGGAATACCTGGGGTGTCAGGGTGTGCCTGGGAGTGTCAGAGGTGTTTACCTAGGAGTATCAGAGGTGTACCTGGGTGTCAGGTTGTGCCTGGGGTGTCGGAGGTGTGCCTGGGAGTGTGAAATGTGCCTGGAGTGTCGGAGGTGTGCCTGGGAGTGTCAGAGGTGTGCCTGGGGTCGGAGGTGTACCTGGGGAGTGTGGTGTTCATGGGAGTGTCAGCGGTGTGCCTGGGAGTGTCAGAGGTTGTACCTGGGGTGTCTGAGGTGTGCCTGGCAGTGTCAGCGGTGTGCATGGGAGTGTCAGCGGTGTGCCTGGGAAGTGTTGGAAACGTGTATCGAAGGTGACAAAAAGGAAATACCACAAAGTTTCAGAAAGGTATTCCTGAGGAAGTGGTATACCTGGGAAGTGTCTGGGAAGTGTACCTGGGAAGTGTCGAAGGTACCTAGGAAGCATGAAGAATGTCGATGGAGAAATACCTGGATGTCGAAAAGTGTACCTAAGTATCATTTTTTTTTTTTTTTTTTTTTTTTTTTTTTTTTTTTTTTTTTTTTTTTTTTTTTTTTTTTTTTTTTTTTTTTTTTTTTTTTTTTTTTTTTTTTTTTTTTTTTTTTTTTTTTTTTTTTTTTTTTTTTTTTTTTTTTTTTTTTTTTTTTTTTTTTTTTTTTTTTTTTTTTTTTTTTTTTTTTTTTTTTTTTTTTTTTTTTTTTTTTTTTTTTTTTTTTTTTTTTTTTTTTTTTTTTTTTTTTTTTTTTTTTTTTTTTTTTTTTTTTTTTTTTTTTTTTTTTTTTTTTTTTTTTTTTTTTTTTTTTTTTTTTTTTTTTTTTTTTTTTTTTTTTTTTTTTTTTTTTTTTTTTTTTTTTTTTTTTTTTTTTTTTTTTTTTTTTTTTTTTTTTTTTTTTTTTTTTTTTTTTTTTTTTTTTTTTTTTTTTTTTTTTTTTTTTTTTTTTTTTTTTTTTTTTTTTTTTTTTTTTTTTTTTTTTTTTTTTTTTTTTTTTTTTTTTTTTTTTTTTTTTTTTTTTTTTTTTTTTTTTTTTTTTTTTTTTTTTTTTTTTTTTTTTTTTTTTTTTTTTTTTTTTTTTTTTTTTTTTTTTTTTTTTTTTTTTTTTTTTTTTTTTTTTTTTTTTTTTTTTTTTTTTTTTTTTTTTTTTTTTTTTTTTTTTTTTTTTTTTTTTTTTTTTTTTTTTTTTTTTTTTTTTTTTTTTTTTTTTTTTTTTTTTTTTTTTTTTTTTTTTTTTTTTTTTTTTTTTTTTTTTTTTTTTTTTTTTTTTTTTTTTTTTTTTTTTTTTTTTTTTTTTTTTTTTTTTTTTTTTTTTTTTTTTTTTTTTTTTTTTTTTTTTTTTTTTTTTTTTTTTTTTTTTTTTTTTTTTTTTTTTTTTTTTTTTTTTTTTTTTTTTTTTTTTTTTTTTTTTTTTTTTTTTTTTTTTTTTTTTTTTTTTTTTTTTTTTTTTTTTTTTTTTTTTTTTTTTTTTTTTTTTTTTTTTTTTTTTTTTTTTTTTTTTTTTTTTTTTTTTTTTTTTTTTTTTTTTTTTTTTTTTTTTTTTTTTTTTTTTTTTTTTTTTTTTTTTTTTTTTTTTTTTTTTTTTTTTTTTTTTTTTTTTTTTTTTTTTTTTTTTTTTTTTTTTTTTTTTTTTTTTTTTTTTTTTTTTTTTTTTTTTTTTTTTTTTTTTTTTTTTTTTTTTTTTTTTTTTTTTTTTTTTTTTTTTTTTTTTTTTTTTTTTTTTTTTTTTTTTTTTTTTTTTTTTTTTTTTTTTTTTTTTTTTTTTTTTTTTTTTTTTTTTTTTTTTTTTTTTTTTTTTTTTTTTTTTTTTTTTTTTTTTTTTTTTTTTTTTTTTTTTTTTTTTTTTTTTTTTTTTTTTTTTTTTTTTTTTTTTTTTTTTTTTTTTTTTTTTTTTTTTTTTTTTTTTTTTTTTTTTTTTTTTTTTTTTTTTTTTTTTTTTTTTTTTTTTTTTTTTTTTTTTTTTTTTTTTTTTTTTTTTTTTTTTTTTTTTTTTTTTTTTTTTTTTTTTTTTTTTTTTTTTTTTTTTTTTTTTTTTTTTTTTTTTTTTTTTTTTTTTTTTTTTTTTTTTTTTTTTTTTTTTTTTTTTTTTTTTTTTTTTTTTTTTTTTTTTTTTTTTTTTTTTTTTTTTTTTTTTTTTTTTTTTTTTTTTTTTTTTTTTTTTTTTTTTTTTTTTTTTTTTTTTTTTTTTTTTTTTTTTTTTTTTTTTTTTTTTTTTTTTTTTTTTTTTTTTTTTTTTTTTTTTTTTTTTTTTTTTTTTTTTTTTTTTTTTTTTTTTTTTTTTTTTTTTTTTTTTTTTTTTTTTTTTTTTTTTTTTTTTTTTTTTTTTTTTTTTTTTTTTTTTTTTTTTTTTTTTTTTTTTTTTTTTTTTTTTTTTTTTTTTTTTTTTTTTTTTTTTTTTTTTTTTTTTTTTTTTTTTT
>NW_024710953.1:0-15608 GCF_018991925.1 Homarus americanus | reverse complement strand
GGGAAATGGAAGTATCAGAGCTCGATTGTTGAACTGCTTGGGTGCTTGTTTGTGTGTAGGGGCTATGTATGACCAGTGGAGCCACTGCTTGAAATATGTTGCTATACAGTATATTGAAAATTTCACCCTAACCTTGAAAACTTGAGGAAAAAAATTGAAAACCTCTCATACATTGAAAAATCCTGTTATTTTTTATATTTTTATATATCTTTTTATATTAAAGAATCATAGTTAACTTAGTTATGACAACGTTCTATTGGCACTTAGTTTGGTAAGTAAGTTGGCACCCCTAGACCCATGATTCGCCGATTTCGCATCTCTAAACAACGTGAATCCTACATTTTTTCATTTAGCAAGAAATGTTAAATATATTTTTTTATAGTGCTGCAGTGTAGAAACAACAATTAAAATTAATTAATTAGTAGGCTACACTAAACTATTCCTACAGTACAATAGGCCTACTTGTTTAGCTACTAAGTAAAATCTCTTCTTTGATTTACTCAGATAAAACTTTACTTAGTCTCGTCTCAAACCGTCCAACGAATAGATTTCGATTTCCTTAGCAATGCAGAATGCCGAGTGTCTATTTTTATTTGGTTGCCTATTATTTTCTTGTATATTTTATATTTTTTGTACAGTCACGAGTCATAATAACAAGAACACCCTGCTCGAACGGAAGGTGAGACTAGGTGGCCTTTCTGGACGACAGCTCACCATGCTGACAACAATGCGACACACAAACGAACACACGCCAGACGATAGTTTGACCAATGGTTGTTTCCCGCTCGTCACCACGGACAGAGCTTGGGAAACCATTGATAAATAATAATATAGATACATCGCCAATTCTGTATTACCATTAATGTTAATGCAACAAGAAATAACTTCATGTTAAAGCAAAGTTGCACTAACTGAAAAATCAACTCCATATATCAAAAAGGTATTGTTGACAAGTAATTTGGCATTTAAAGCTGGTGGTTGGAGTAATACCAATAGTATATTACTTTACTGTGGTGTTTGTGGCACCGTGAGTGTCCAGTTAGTGCCTCTATTTGTTATATCATATGAAGGTGTCCTGAGCTCTGGATTGCGACATGTAATACGACCTAAATATCTACAAGGATAACATACAGTATACTGTACTTGTCCATATAATACCTAATAGAAACATATTTCACCTCACGATGTGTAAATGAAGGTCCTTTATTATTTGACTGCTGACCATAGTGTGTTATATGCCATAATTATGTCACATTTTATTATCTTATTGGCATGATAACATAATGGATGTCATCACTGGGAGGAGGGGACGGGTTTGTAGGGGTGCTGCAGGGCGGGAGATGGGTATGGCCAAGGGCGGATGGGATCGAGCAGGGAAGTTGGGGAGACCTCGGACAGGGATTGTGCGTGGGGTAGGAGACAAGGCATGGTTGGAGGATATATATTGCCATGAAATGTGTCTTGTTTAAGCCACCCTGTATATACCAAAAAGGTTCTTTTTACGAAACATGATAACAGGATAGTAGGTAGTAGGCAGCTATCAAACAGGGTGATACTACCGCCTGGGAAGATATTGGAAGCATAATGTGTTGTCTAATAGTAGACCCTGCTGCCATATGGCATCACGAAACTTTTGCCGATCTGACTTTCTGCTTCATTTACACACAATTACAGGGTCTCAATTCTTTCTCTTACTTTGACAACACAGCATACATACTGTATATCGTTTCTCACTATTGATCTTTTTTTTTAATTTTTGTATTTCTTTACGGTTCTTTTTTGTTATTATAATTTTTATTATTATTATTATTATTATTATTTATATTATTAATATTATTATTATTATTATTATTATTATTATTATTATTATTATTATTATTATTATTATTATTATTATTACTATTATTATTATTATTATTATTATTATTATTATTATTATTATTATTATTATTATTATTATTATTATTATTATTATTATTATTATTGTTGTTGTTGTTGTTGTTGGTGTTGTTGTTGTTTAATTCATAATTTTGTAGTTTTTATTTTAAATTTTATTTATTATGAACTAATTATCATTATTATTATTATTGTTATTATTATTACATTTTCGCCCCCAGGCCCCGTGTGGGTCAGTTACCTGTGTCCGGGTGGGCTAATCCCCCCTCCCCCCCCCAAAAAAAAGATCAAAGTAAGGGTTGACCTGGTATCAAGCCACAGTGTTACAATAGGATGCAAACTGAACACATGATAACCTTGTCATTAAACCTTATTACTTGTATTAAAAGGCTATATTTATGTTCTTGAATGAGAACATATTACCCTTTCAAATTACACTCTGCAAACCAATACAATCGCTTATTTTACGTTCAGGTGTCATGTGTTAATACTAGCAATATTATGTAAAGTAGGCCGTGT
The DNA here is from genome assembly GCF_018991925.1 of Homarus americanus. Classification (NCBI taxonomy): domain Eukaryota; kingdom Metazoa; phylum Arthropoda; class Malacostraca; order Decapoda; family Nephropidae; genus Homarus; species Homarus americanus. The sequence continues at coordinate 13,193 of NW_024710953.1, read as the reverse complement.
CTAACTCACAAAGACTCACATGTTCATTTACTCAGCACCGATCGCTAACGTGACACCATCCCTTCGTTATTCCACCGAATGTATTTATCACAGTATGGTAGACAAATATATTGCTACTGTAGAAAATATGCCAATCGTAATGCAAACAACAATCCGTGACGCCACCTCCATGAACATGAAAAAATACTAACGTGAATGTATTGAGGCCGGTTTCGAGCAAGCTTCATGACAGTGACCGAAACATCAATCTTCGAACACAAGTCATTCTTATAGCTCCATGAGGCGACACCGCACTAGTTGGCACTGATCGCCTGACTTGGTAATTGCAATACCCGTTCCGTTTGTTCAGTCTAGCATCTAGAATCTAGACCAGTGGTTCTTAACCTGGGGGGGCGTCAGTAATTTCCAGGGGGGGTGCAAGCCCTAGGGAAAAAGTAGGAATTTCTCTAATTATAAGTATAGTTTTTATTCTCTTAACAAGAGCGTGGGCTAATATTGAGAAGTTTATGAAAAAATGCAAAAGTATCGCCTTATAACTTTAGTTTTCTATAGGCTACTTTTTTGACTTAGGGCTTACCATTTTCTGTGCTTATTGACCCCCCTCCCTATCCCTCGAAACCCATGGGGGGGGGGGTTAACTCGTCCTGGACCTGTATACTGCTCGTTGGTGACTGGTGAGCCCCGTTCTCTCCCAGTCTTCTGCACACGTCCGTGGCAATAATTCCTCTTCTCTCACATTTATTCAGTTAAGGCTGTTGAGGTATGTTTTATCCCAGTTGCTATATTTACCTAAAAATAGTAAGCAGCCATAAGTTTATTGGTGAATTGTGAACACGCATGTGTTGCTCTGTTGGTTATTCTCAAGTTTTGAATTCCGTTTGCATTTTATCAGAAGTTGGTGGTGCTTAAAATCATGTGGTGGTAACAGGTGGTTATGGTAAAGTTGTATTTATGATGATATTGATTTGTTTCTTAATAATCATGTGTTTATGATCATGATGTGTTTACTATAATGTTGTGGTGTTTGTTAATATTTACTTAATAATTATGTGGTGGTGTTTATGATCATCTAATGGTGCTTATGATCATGTTGTAATCATTGATGTTTGTTAATAATCATGTGGTGTTTATGATCATGTGATGTTTGTTAATGATATGGTGGTGTTTATGATCATGTATGATTGTAGTCACTTGTAGTGTTTACGAACTTTACGATCATATGTTTGTTTTTGATCATGTGGTTGTGATTATCATGATGTTGTGGTGTTCATGAGCACGTGGTGATGTTTATCTTACCTTACACGTGCCTTATGTTTTGTTCACAGATTTGTGTTGTCCACTGCACATCAAATAATTCGCAATGAGTGCAAAGAAGCGGAAGTATCTTGACGAATATATTCGATTTAGATTCGTGTCTCTCCAAAAGGGTGACACAGAGGTCCCTCAGTGTGTGATATGTTACAAGACTCTGAGCAATGATGGAATGCGGCCCTCATGCTTGGAACGCCACTTGAGAACAACACATCCTGCTCTAGCTGACAAGCCCAAGGCATTCTTTGAAACAAAAAGACACTCCTTGAAGCAAGTTAAGTTGGACGGCAGTGGGGCATTTCGGCAACAAACTTCAAAGGTTGTTGAGGCTTCCTATGAGATCGCCATGTTGATTGCAAAGAGCAAGAAGAGCCATAACATCGGAGAGTTTCTCATAAGACCAAGCATACTCCGTGCAGCAGAACTCGTTCTGGGGAAAGATAGTGCAAACAAGCTTTCCCAAATTTCACTATCAAACGATACAGTCAAAGGAAGGATCGATGAATTGTCTCAAGACACCAAAGATCAAATTCTCGACCAAGTAAGAGATTCTCCTGTTTTTGCCATCCAGTGCGACGAAACGACTGACATCGCTCAGTGTTCTCAGCTACTGATGTATGCTCGTTTCGTGTCAGGCAACAGTGTAAAAGAGGAAATGCTGTTCTGTCACCCCATGGAAAGTTGTACAACAGCAGCAGCTATTTTTCATGATGTATCAAACTTCTTTCAGGAAAACCAACTTTCGTGGGACTCGCTGGTAGGGGTGTGCACTGATGGAGCTCCAGCCATGCTTGGTCTGCAGTCTGGACTCATTACAATGGTGAAAGAAAAAAATCCGTCTGTTGTAGGTACACACCGCATACTTCATCATGAATCCTTAGTATCCAGAACTTTACCTGCTGAAATGAGGGATGTCCTGAACGTGGCTATCAAGGTAGTCAACTTTATCAAAGCTGGAGCCTTAAACAGTCGTCTCTTCAAACTGCTGTGTAAGGATATGGAATCTGAACATGAAACCTTGCTTTTTCACACGAACGTACGATGGCTATCAAAGGGGAACATGCTTGGACGGCTTTATGAACTCCGAGAAGAAGTAGCAATATTTCTTGATTCGAAGTAGAAGGCAGATCTCCATGACAAGTTCCCGCCTGAAGGCTTTCAGCTATCTCTAGCTTACCTGGTGGACATCTTCGAAGCGTTGAATGCTCTCAACCTTAAACTACAAGGGAAAAACATCAATATCATCATGCACCAAGACACCATTTGAACCTTCATGGCCAAACTCGACCTCTGGAAGTGTCTAATTCAGCAGGAAAATACAGCCAGTTTTAGTAACTTGGATTCTGCTCTCATTCACGGTAACCTTGATTCTGAGTTAAAGAAACAAATAATCACTCATCTAACTGACTTGAAAACAGAATTCATCAGATACTTCCCAGAGATAGATGAGAAGTGTGAAGGCTGGAAATTCATCAGGAACCCATTTCAATGTGAAGTAGCTGATGTTTCGGATGAATTGCAAGAGAAGTTTCTTGAGTTGAAGTTCAACTCCACAGCTAAGGAAGACTTCAAAGAACTGGATCTTGAGACGTTCTGGGTCAAGTACCTTCCTATTTACCCTCTGATCTCACATCAGGCTCTTCGGATTCTAACTATGTTCGGATCCACGTATCTTTGTGAAGCTGCATTTTCCACGCTCGTTGCTGTCAAGACCAAGTACAGAAACAGGCTGAACGTTGAAGGGGATTTACGTTGTGCACTCTGGCATTCAACCACGCATTCAAGATCTAGTAGCTAAGAAGCAGTGTCAAGTATCTCACTAATTTACACTCAATAAAAAGACTAAAGACACAATATTTTTAATTTTTCTTTAAAATCTGGGAGGGAATTTTATTCATAGATGCAAGGGGGGGGTGGAGCGTGGAGGGAAGGACCAATTCCTAGAGGGGGCGTGGTAGTAAAAAGGTTAAGAACCACTGTTCTAGACCATGCATCATACGAATTTGTAAAGGTTTAGTGTAGTGCAGAATGTGACCAAAGAATACCAGCATTTATTATTATTATTATTATTGTTATTATTATTATTATTATTATTATTATTATATTTTCATCCCCAGGCCCTAATGTGGGTCATTGACCTGTGTCCTGGTGAGCTTATCCCGTGAAAAAATAAATAAATAAAATAAAATATATATATATATATATATATATATATATATATATATATATATATATATATATATATATATATATATATATATATATATATATATATATATATACACAGTCGCGGTCTGACCACGTAAGAGGACAGACGTGTGCCTATAGGTGCTCCTGTCCTCCAGATCGTCACACAAAGGCCATCTCAGTCTCTACCTACCGTTTTGCCGGCAAGTGTTGGCAACGATGGGGGAGGGGGTGGGTCGACGTAAGCGCCCCAGGAAGAGGCGTCTCCTCTCTCATGGATACAGACATTTCTGAGATGGATAGTCATAGTGCATCCCACACACTGCAAGAGTCAGACCTCAGTAATAGTGACAGTAACAGTAATGTTTCTTTGGGAAACACTTGTCAGAATGGCAACACCAATGCCAAGGGCAGTGACTCTCCCCTCGACACCCACCCCTTTGCCAACCAACCAAGTAAATTGCATCTGCACTTCCCCAAGGACTTACAGAAAACCGTCGAGGAACGGTTTAATTGGACAACAAAGTATTGGAGACAACACGGTCTCACCAGTCAATTCCGAAAAGGTAAGAACCGTAACTTTATGAAGTGTCAGACACCCGAGGTCTATGAAACACTCAGTACTGTTGGATTTGACGGGGTTGTCCTCATGCCTCCACCTGCTGATGCAGCAGAATGTTGCCACATCCTAGTTAAACAGTTCCCCCTATACGCTGAAGTCGAAGATGCTCGTAACTTTAATCCAAGTTACTCAGTATACGTCGACACTACTTAGTTAAATGGTAGGGGAGGGAGTGCCCAACCACTGCTGATACCCACCCAGTCCTCCCTCGACTGTATGCAGAACCATATCACCCCGGGCCTGTTTTTTGTGTCATCTGCTCCCATTGGGGTCACACCTTCACCGCCTGCTGCTGACATGATCGTCCCAGATGTCGCTTCTGTTCAGGTAACCATCACTCCTCCGTCTGTGCCATAAAAATCAAAGACCACTTCAATGGAGGTGTTGTGGGCTATGTTGTTGACCCCAGATGTTGTAATTGTGGTGGCTGGCACAATGTTGACTCACGACAATGCCCCAAACGTCCGTCTATCCCAGGAGAAAAGCATCTCCGAAGGCTGCGTCAAACTCAACCTCTTCCCCAGCCTACCGAGCCACATCCCTCTGCGTCCCCCCTGTCTCCAGCAACGCCTTCTTCAACATCACCTGCCCCTGCCTGGCCTCACCTGGCTGCAACACAGCAGTCCCGGCCATCTCCTAACTCAACTACAACTGGGCCTCCTTTCCGTCTCTACTCTGATGCTGTCAGGCCTTGTGCCCCCACCGGTGCTCCCCCACAACCCCCCTCCGGTGACACGACACAGATCATATCCCTCTTACACGAATTTACCAACCGTATTGAAAGACTCTTTGATACCCTCTGTACCGCCATCTCCAACCTACACAGACTACCCCTGCCTCCAGCTGCTACCCAGTCACCCCCCTCTTCTGGTTTGACACAACCTGGCAGCCCCCCCCTGTGTGCCCCTCATGCTCACGGCCTACTCCACCGCCACCTGACACCACTGCTGGCGTCCACACGGAGTCTGCCCCGTGGCCGACTGCCCCCGTCCACCCACCGCGCGCTCATGGACCTGAGGACACCACCCCCGGCTCCCCTTTCCCCACAGACATGCCAGCACCTGGGGCCCATCCACTCCAGTTCTCCACATCAATTGACCACCATGCTAACATGCTAGTGGACTATGTATCTACGCCAAGAAGGACGTCCCCTACCAACCTCTCGACGTCCCTCTTGAAGCCGACACTACCGACGTACACGCCATCACAATCACACTGAAAGGTATGTCCCTCAATATTGTCACTGCCTATGGCCTGGCACTTGACATTATTAGGGACTTGCCACGCTTTGCCATAAACAGATAAATTGTACCAGGAAATTTCCCCCCACACACTCATCATTCTGTCACTTTATGTAACTTGCTGACAAAACCCATGACCCTTCAGGCTTTTACGCCCTTAATGCATGAGTCATGAAGGCAAGCATGAACTCCGCATGCTTCCCAGATGGGCACTGTAAACGCTTCTGAGCTTCACCTTGCACTGGATGTAAGGAGGTGCCCAATAAACTAGCCCCCTCGGGGGAAATCTAAAAAATCTCTCTCTCTCTCTCTCTCTCTCTCTCTCTCTCTCTCTCTCTCTCTCTATATATATATATATATATATATATATATATATATATATATATATATATATATATATATATATATATATATATATATATATATATATATATATATATATATATATATATATATATATATATATATATATATATATATATATATATATAAATCACTGTAGGTGCGCGTGATCTAGGTATATGCTGATAACCACAAGGAAAGAAGAAAACACGAAGTTCCCAAGCGCTTTCGTGTAATTCACATCTTCAGGGGTGAGTACAGACTAGAGAGAGTAATACAAAATCAAGGTGTATATATACAGAGGAGGGTGAGACCAGGTCCACAATGGTCAGGTATTAGGTAATGACCCAACTAATCTTTAAATAGCACACAACGGTTGGTGGTCAGGTCAGATGGTCAAGTGACCCGGCCTTCTCACCTGATCACAAATCTTCTTAATTACAAAATTGTCCGGCTTCGAAACACGAGGATCCATATATATTTCATTAGCCCAATAAAGCACGCGGACTTGTGGGCTTGTGGGCCGTGGGTTCGAATCCTGGCGGGTTGAGGTGTTGATTGTATGTAGAAGTCCGCGTGCTTTATTGGGCTAATGAAATATATATGGATCCTCGTGTTTCGAAGCCGGATTTGGTAAAACGTTACTCTGACCACCTACGTGATACGGGTGGTCCCCATTTGAGGTTCACGGCGCCATAACCTCGTTGAACAGGCTTTGTGTGAAATATAACAAAGTCTAGGGCTGCTTTTAGTATCCTGGTGGTCCAGCGGTTAGCGTTCCCAGTCACAGTCATTGGGCCGTGGGTTCGTGTTAAATTGTATGTAACATAATGGATCCTCGTGTTTCAAGCCGGATTTAGGTTACTCTGCTTGATTAGTGATCACGGCGCCATAAGCTCGTTGGTCCAGTCGGTTAGTATCCTGGTGGTTCCCCGGTCACAGTCATAGGCTTGTGGGCCGTGGGTTCGAATCCTGGCGGGTTGAGGTGTTGATTATGTAGAAGTCTGCGTGCTTTATTGGGCTAATGAAATATATATGGATCCTCGTGTTTCGAAGCCGGATTTGGTAAAACGTTACTCTGACCACCTAGTGATGGGGTGGTCCCATTAGGGGTTCACGGCGCCATAAGCTCGTTGAACAGGCTTTGTGTGAGAAATATAACAAAAGTCTGGGGCTGCTTTAGTATCTGGTGGTCCAGCGGTTAGCGTTCCCCGGTCTGATCATGAAGCTTGTGGGCGTGAGTTCGAATCCTGGCGGGTTGAGGTGTTGATTGTATATGAAGTCCGCGTGCTTTATTGGGCTAATGAAATATATGGATCTCGTGTTTCGAAGCGGATTTGGTAAACGTTACTCTCTCTGACCACCCCTCGTGTCGGGTGGTCTATTTAGTTCCACGGCGCCATAAGCTCGTTGAACAGGCTTTGTGTGAAATATAACAAAGTCTAGGGCTGCTTTTAGTATCCTGGTGGTCCAGCGGTTAGCGTTCCCCGGTCACAGTCATAGGCTTGTGGGCCGTGGGTTCGAATCCTGGCAGGTTGAGGTGTTGATTGTATGTAGAAGTCCGCGTGCTTTATTGGGCTAATGAAATATATATGGATCCTCGTGTTTCGAAGCCGGATTTGGTAAAACGTTACTCTGACCACCTACGTGATACGGGTGGTCCCCATTTGAGGTTCACGGCGCCATAAGCTCGTTGAACAGGCTTTGTGTGAAATATAACAAAGTCTAGGGCTGCTTTTAGTATCCTGGTGGTCCAGCGGTTAGCGTTCCTCGGTCACAGTCATAGGCTTGTGGGCCGTGGGTTCGAATCCTGGCGGGTTGAGGTGTTGATTGTATGTAGAAGTCCGCGTGCTTTATTGGGCTAATGAAATATATATGGATCCTCGTGTTTCGAAGCAGGATTTGGTAAAACGTTACTCTGACCACCTATGTGATACGGGTGGTCCCCATTTGAGGTTCACGGCGCCATAAGCTCGTTGAACAGGCTTTGTGTGAAATATAACAAAGTCTAGGGCTGCTTTTAGTATCCTGGTGGGCCAGCGGTTAGCGTTCCCCGGTCACAGTCATAGGCTTGTGGGCCGTGGGTTCGAATCCTGGCGGGTTGAGGTGTTGATTGTATATATATATATATATATAATATACAATAGCACTAGGCGCGCGTGTGTGTGTGTGTGTTCTGGGCAGCCGAAACGGCACAATCGTTTTTCATCAAACTTGGTGGAAAAATCCCCCCCAAAAAATCGTAGAGTGGAACAAACCTGGTCCCATATCGATGGTTTCTTTAGGAACCATTACATAACCATTTTATTTACGCTGGAAAACGATGCAAGTCTACGGACTTGGCGCACCCCCATTCGCTGTACGCTGTCAGCCCACGATTGCAGTTATCTACGGCTCCCTCCTCCTCCCCTCACTTTTTTTCTTTGCCTACTTTTTTTTAATGTTGTCTGGATTAGTAAAGGAAGGAAGATGAGTAAATAGAATAATCAAGAAGGGGAAACAGAAAATAGTTAGAGATAACATTTGGGGGGAAGCTGAGTTTCATCATGCGTCTGGATGCGCAGTTTCAACGTTACCAGACGACCTTACAGCTACAGTGTATACTTATTCCCGTGGCTCATGGAAAAGGAGAAGAGGTAAAAAGATAATAACAAGAATGCATGGAGAAGATGACTACAATAGACACAGGGTGAATATAGACAGTGAAACAGACAGGAGGTTGACAAAAATAGACAGATTCATACATGCACAAATAGATAATATGGCAACTAACATGACAGACAGACAGCTGACTTACTGGTTCACATTAGACAAACAGGCAGACACACGCCAACAACGGATAAGACAGACAGAATTGACGACACAAAGAGTACAGACCGGCTTACATTCAAACACCACGCAGACGAACAGACAGTTGCTATGGCAATAGACAGGACGGATAGACTTTAGACAGATAAGAAGGCATTTATAAGCAAGAATAACACCAAATTGACCATAGTTGCGTCAGTGAGGATAGGAGGTCTTACATCCAGCAGCGTAAATAAGAATAACACCAAATTGACCATAGCTGCATCAGTGAGGGTAGGAGGTCTTACATCCACCAGCATAAATAATAAGACGCATTGAAAACTAACACCCTTTTGCGGAAAGAACATCGATGGTCGGTCAGTCATGTGAGATGGGCCTAAAACTGACTAACGTAGATGATGACTATGATGACTTAACACAGGTGATGACTTAAGCAGATGGTGACTAATCTAACCAGAATCAAGGTCACTTCTCTTCATAATATAATTTATCTCGGAATGATCATCTGTGATTCATAAAAAATTTTTTTTTATGATTTTAACCTCTCCTTATGGCGAATATTTCTTTAATTAATTATTCTAACCTTTATTCTATTCCTTCTTATAGTATATTTGATACTGTAAGTATCACGACCACGACCATGATTATAACAACCACGACCATGCTTATAACAACCACGACCATGATTATAACAACCACGACTATGATTATAACAACCACGACCAGGATTATAACAACCACGACCATGATTATAACAACCATGACCATGATTATAACAACCACGACTATGATCATAACCACGACAATGATTATGACAACCACGACGATGATTATAACACCCACGACCATGATTATAACAATTACGACCATGATCACAACCACGACCATGATTATAACAACCACGGCTATGATTATAACAACCACGACCATGATTACAACAACCAATACCATGATTATAACAATCACGACCATGGTTATAACAACTACGACCATGGTTATAACAACCACGACCATCTTTCTAATATACTATAGGAATAGCCGTGTGTCTGTGTGTGTGTCTTTTCTGGGCAGTCGAAACAGCACAATCGTTTTTCATCAAACTTGGTGGAAAAAATGCAAAAAATTCGTATAGTGGAACAAACCTGGTCCCATGTCGATGGTTTCTTTAGGGACGCATTAATTTACCATTTTATTTATGCTGGAAAACGATGTCGCTGTACCCTGTCAGCAGGACAGCGGTTGCGCTCTAGCCAAGGACGAGAGTTCGAACTTTCACGCCTCGGTAAACTGTACCACCGGACTCGCCACCGGGCAAGAAGGACCCACGATCACTTGTCTAATATACTATAGGACTAGCCGTGTGTCTGTCTGTCTGTCTGTCTGTCTGTCTTTCTGTGTCTGTGCAGCCGAAACGGCACAATCGTTTTTCATCAAACTTGGTTGGAAAAATCGCAAAACATTCGCAGAGTGGAACAAACCTGTTCCCATGTCGATGGTTTCTTTAGGAAGCCATTAATTAACCATTTTATTTACGCTTGAAGACGATGCAAGTCTACGGATTTGGCGCACCCTCATTCACTGTACACTTTCAGCACACAGTTGCAGTTATCGTACGGCTCCCTCCTCCTCCCCTCACTTTTTTTCTTAGCCTACTTTTCTTTAATGTTGTTTGGATGAGTAAAGGAAGGAAGATGAGTAAATTGAAGAATAAAGAAGGGGAAAGAGAAAATAGTTAGAGATAACAGGTGTGGGGACCTGAGTTTCATCATGCGTCTGGATGCGCAGTTTCAACGTTACCAAACCATTTTCGGACCTTACAGCTACAGTGTGTACAATATACTTATTCCTGTGGCTGACTGTACATGGAAAAGGAGAAGAGAGAAAAAGAAAATAACAGGAATGCATTGAGAAGATAGAAAGGGAGAAGAGAAGGAGAAGAAGAGAGACTGAAGCATTATTATCCTAAAGAGGCGAGGAAAGGAGACGGGAAAGAGGGATAGTGAGAGGTGGAGGTATGAATGGAGGGATGGAAGGACAGAATAAGAATAGTATAGAAGGATAGTAGAGAAGGAGACTAGAGAAGGAAACAAAGGAAGGACAGCGATAAGTAAAGCAAAAATGAGAACAAGTATTTCGATGATAACATGTAGAAATTAGTCGGTTAAATGTAGGTAAAAAGAGTAAGAATAATGAGATAACACATTAAGAAGAAAGAGACACTTATTATAACAATGACGACCATGATTATAACAACCACGACCATGATTATAACAACCACGACCATGATTATAAATAACCACGACTATGATTATAACAACCTGACGACTACGATTATAACAATAATTATGCACTATGACGCAACCACGACCATGAGATTATAAATAACCACGACCATGATTATAATAACCACGACTCATGATTATAACAACCACGACTAAGGATTATAACAACCACGGCCATGATTATAACAACCAGGACCATGATTATAACAACCAGGACTATGATTATAACAACCACGACCATGATTATAATAACTACGACCATGATTATATGAACCACGACCATGACTATAACAACCACGACCATGATTATAACAACCACGACAATGATTATAACCACGACCATGATTATAACACCACGACTATGATTATATCACCCACGACCATGATTATAAAAACCACGACTATGAATATAATAACCACGACCATGATTATAACAACCACGACTTTAGATTATAACAACCACGACCAACCACGACCATGATTATAACAACCACTATGATTATAATAACCACGATGGCGATTATACCAACCACGACCAACCACGACCATGATTTTAATAAATCACGACTATGATTATAATAAACTACGACCATGATTTGCAATAACCACGACCATGATTATACAACTAATGACCAACCACGAATTCGGCGATTATAACAACTACAACCATGAATATAGCAACCACGACCATAATTATAACAACCACGACCATGATTATAACAACCACGACTATGATCATAACCACGACCCTGATTATAAAAACCTGGACCATGATTATAACAACCAGAACCATGATTATAATATCTACGACCATAATTATAACAACCACGACCATGATTATAACAACCACGACCATGATTTTAACAACCAGGACCATGATTATAACAACCACTAACATGATTATAATAAACTACTGACCATGATTATAACAACCATTTAATCAACCATTAATCATGATTTTAATGAACCACGACTATGATTATAACAACCACGACCATAATTATAACACTCCACGACAATGATTATAATAACTACGAATAACATGATTATAACAACCACGCATCATGACGGCAACACCCACATTAAATGATTATAACACCCACGACAATGATTATAACAACCACGACCATGATTATTAAAACCACGACTATGATTATAACAACCACGACTATGATTATACTAACCACGACCATGATTATAACAACCACGACTATAAATATAACAACCACGACTATGATTATAACAACCACGACTATGATTATAACACCCACAACCATGATTATAACAACTACGACCATGATCAAACCAAGACCATGATTATAACAACAACGACTATGATTGTAACAACCACGGCCATGATTATAACACCCACGACCATGATTATAACAACCATAACTATTATTATAACACCCACGACCATGATTATAACAACCACGACTATGATTATAACAACCACGACCATGAATATAGCACCCACGACCATGATTATAACTACCACGACTATGATACACCCACGACCATGATTATAACACCCACGACCATGATTATAGCAACCGAGACTATGATTATAACAACCGCGACCATGATTATAACAACCACGACCATGATTATAACAACCAGACCATGATTATCTCATATACTATAGGAATAGCCGTGTGTCTGTGTGTGTGTCTGTTCTGGGCAGCCGAAACAGCACAATCGTTTTTCATCAAACTTGGTGGAAAAATCGCAAAAAATTCGTAGCGTGGAACAAACCTGGTCCCATGTCGAAGGTTTACATAAGAACATAAGAAGATAAGAATGGAGGAAACTGCAGCTGGCTTATTGGCCCACACTGGGCAGTCCCATTTACACCCAACTCCTTTGCTGGAAGCTCTTTAGGAAGGCATTAATTAACCATTTTATTTACGCTCGAAAACGATGTCGCTGTATGCTGCCAGCCTTCCGGCGGTTGTGCGCTAGCCAAGCGCGAGCGTTCGAACTTTCCTGTTTATCCTTTTCTTCCTGGTTCGTATTTACAAGTTTTTCTCGAACACCTAGGAACCGTCAAGCTCCTAAGCAAGACTAAGACCAGTGGTAATGTTCAGAGCCCTAGAGAAGATTTGCAGACGAGACCTGTACACGAGACCTGAACCGGAAACACAACCAAGAGACACATTTACCTCTCCTAAGACCACACACAACGGGTATTTGAAACTCCTGAAAGAAACGATTTAGTCTGAACGTTCACAAAACACAAATTTTACAAAGCAATATATATAAATATTTTTTTTTTACCCCCGCGTGGCCGAGTTGTAAGAGAATGAGAATCTCTTTTCCTGGTTCCTTTAAGCGCACTTGCTCGATCCTCCATGGCGTCTATGCTTCCAGAGAGAATTTATTCATAGTATCAATACATTC
>NW_024710952.1:0-2016 GCF_018991925.1 Homarus americanus | reverse complement strand
ACAGTATTTTAACCAAAAACTATTAAAAAACGAGTAACATCTCTTGAACATCGGAAAGTTAGATAAAGTCTTTTGTTTTCGTTATGTATTTTATCCTATTTTACATTGAAATACATCACGTTTCAGCAAAACTACTATTTATTTCTGAGAATATATTCATTCAGGCACAGTTTAGGTAAAATATACATGTGCTGTAACATTTTTTTAATTGAAAACGATTCAAAAAACACGTACCCTCTAGCCCTGTTCAAGGAGAAGACTGGGAGGAGCTGTTTGGTGCTTAAGACGATGACAAGGAAAATGATTTTGATGGATTTTAATGAAAATATTCAGAAAGACCCTGGCACTGTCAAGGAAAGAGGCTGCTGAAGGCTTCCAGGACATGGCAGAGGACGAGATTATGGAGCTAATTGAAGAGCACGACACTGAGCTGACCGAGGAGGATCTACAGGAGTTAGTAGACTCAGGCAAGGAAGAGGAAGCGAAAGGGAAAGAGAATGAGGAAGAGCACCAAGAAATAACGTTGGAGAAGTTGGGGGAGATGACCAGGAATATTGAGGCACTGAAAAACCTGGCCTATAGTATGGACCCCTCCATGGTGCGTGCCCTGAAATTCATGCGAGGGATGGATGACGTTTTCGCTCCATACAAAAACATCATGGAAGAAATGAAAGAAAGAGACGACAACTCCCCATCACCATGTTCTTTGATCACCGAAGGAGAGATTTAACACCAATCACTGGCGGCAGTGAGGAAGCAGCTAAATCCACCGTCGCCCCCACTTCACCACCCGTTATGGAATTTAGTGACGATGAGCCCGATGACCCCCGTCCTGTCGCCGAGGATAGGTACTGTACAGTAAAGTGAAATATTTATCTCTTTTTTTTTAATAGCTTTTCTTGCCATGTTTATTGTTTGTAAAAATGCACAGCACAGTACAGTTCAGTACTGTACATAGGAAGTGGAGGTGCAGTTATTCACAAAACATTTGCGTTCGTTGTCGGCAGTAGTGAAGGGGAGGAAGCAGAGGGGGTGGAGGAGGCAGAGGGGGTGGGGCAGGTAGAGGAGGGAGCGGAGGGAGCGAGTTGGGAGGAGTGGTGACCTTGGACGCGGGAGCAGGGACGAGTGGAGATGCCAGCCAGTACATTACGGGTGTATTAATTGTTTTTATAGCTATTTTTGCATTTTAATATTAAATATTGTACATTGCTGCTCCAAAATAACTAATTATTTGCTTTTGAGATGAATGGGACATTAAGCGAAATGATGGCGACGGCGGAAAGTGATAATTGAGATGAAGAATGGACTTTCTCTTCGCTCAAAAGATGGGTACTGCATCGCTTTTCAATTGGTTTTGTCAGGGATTATAATAATGATAGGATAATATTGAACACAAAATAGTACAACAATTTTAACCAAAAACCCATCTGAAAAGTTTGTATTATGGTAAAATCTTTTTAAATAATGCAAAAGAAAGTTAAAGTCATTATTTTCGCCTTTCCACTGTGTAATATGTACGCTGTCTGTAATATTATATCTATATTTACTTTTGAGAACATCTATTCAGTCACAGTTAAGGTAAAATATACTTGTGATGTAATATTTTAATGAAAATACGGTATCGTAGTTTTCTTTTGTTTCAAATTTAATTAACAAAGATTGATGTTTCAAATGTAATGAACAAAAATTTATGTACAGTATCTATAAATAAACTTTAATAAATGAATACTTTGTTTTACATCGTCCTGTGCTACCATACCATAGATTTGGCTACTTTGGGCTTGCTATGATGACGCAAGAGGTCTGCCGTGGCAACTGTACCGACACTCACAGCTGGTGGTGCGTTGGTGCATCGTTTCCATTGTTTACTGGTAGTTACTGGTAAATATTTTTCAACCTAACGAAACTATTACCGGTTTAGAGGTCGACCCCCAATTTTTTGCCAAATAATTTGGTCATAAAAACTTGAACTACACACAGGTATATACGGTAAATAAGGACATGGGGGAACCAGGT
>NW_024710951.1:0-7270 GCF_018991925.1 Homarus americanus | reverse complement strand
CTCCGGTACTTCCAGGTACACCCCTGACCTCCCAGGTGCATCTCTGACACTCCCAGGTACACCTCTGACACTCCCAGGTACACCTCAGACACTCCCATAGTGTTTTGACTTCCAGGTACACCACTGACACTTCCAGGTACACCTCTGACCTCCCAGGTACACCAATGACACTCCCAGGTACACCACTGACCTCCCAGGTACACCTCTGACACTCCCAGGCACACCTCTGAAGACTTCAGGTACTCTGTGCTCAGTTACCTCTGATGCTCCCAGGTACACCTCTAACTCCCGCAGTACCTCTGACATTCCCAGGTACCTCTGACACTCCCAGGTACACCTCTGACTCTCTAGGTGCCTCAGACACTCCCAGGTACACCATGACACTCCCAGGTACACCACTCATGCTCCCAGGTACACCTCTGACACTCCCAGGTACCTCCTGACACTCCGAGGTGCCTCCTGATTCTCCCAGTACTCCTCTGACACTCCCAGGTACACCTCTGACTCTGGCAGGTACACCTCCAACACTCCCAGGTACCTCTGACACTCCCAGGTACCTCGATACTCCCAGGTACACCTCTGACACCAGGTACACCTCAGACACTCCCATGTGCACCTCTGACACTGCCAGGTACACCACTGACACTGCAGGTACCTCTGACACTCCAGTGCCTCTGACACACCAGGTACATCCTGCTTCCAGGTACACCCCATTGCTCCCAGGTACACCTCTGACACTCCCAGGTACACCTCTGACACTCCCAGGTACACCTCAGACACTCCCAGGTACATTTCACCAGCTTCAGGTACACCTCCCAGCACTTCCCAGGTACACCTCTGACACTCCAGGTACACCATGACACTCCCAGGCTCTCACCTGACACTCCCAAGTACACCTCTGACACTCCCTGGTACTCCTCTGAAACTCCCTGGTACACACCTGACAATCCCAGGTACACCACTGATACTCCCAGGTACACCTCTGGCACTCCCAGGTACACCTCTGACACTCTCAGGTACACCTCTGACACTCTCAGGTACACCTCAGACACTCCCAGGTACACCTCTGACACTCCCAGGTACACCTCAGACACTCCCAGTTGCACTTCTGATACTCCCAAGTACACCTCTGACACTCCCAGGTACACCTCAGACACTCCCATGTACACCTCTGACACTGCCAGGTACACCTCTGACACTGGCAGGTACACAGCTGACACTCCCTGGTACACCTCTGACACACCCAGGTACACCTCCGATACTTCCAAGTACACCTCTGACACTCCCAGGTACACCTCAGACACTCCCATGTACACCTCTGACACTGCCAGGTACACCTCTGACACTGGCAGGTACACCACTGACACTCCCAGGTACACCTCTGACACACCAAGGTACACCTCCGATACTCCCAAGTACACCTCTGACACTCCCAGGTACACCTCAGACACTCCCATGTACACCTCTGACACTGCCAGGTACACCACTGACACTGGCAGGTGCACCTCTGACACTCCCAGGTAAACCTCTGACACACCCAGGTACACCTCCGATACTTCCAGGTACACCCCTGACACTCCCAGGTGCATCTCTGACACTCCCAGGTACACCTCAGACACTCCCAGGAACATTTCTGAAACTTCCAGGTACACCTCTGACACTTCCAGGTACACCTCTGACTCTCCCAGGTACACCAATGACACTCCCAGGTACTCCACTGACAGTCCCAGTTACACCTCTGACACTCCAAGGTACACCTCTGACACTCCCAGGTACTCCTCTGATGCTCCCAGGTACTCCTCTGAACACTCTCAGGTACACGTCAGACACTCCCAGGTACACCACTCTGACACTACCAGGTACCTCTGACACTCCCAGGTACACCCCTGACACTCCCAGGTGCACCTCCGACACTCCCAGGTACACCTCCGACACTCCCAGTTTTCCTCCAGGCACTGCTGGGTACATCTGACACTGCCAGGTACACCCTGACACTCCCAGGAGACCTCCTGACACTCCCAGGTACACCTTTGACACTCCCAGTTACACCTCTGACACTGGCAGGTACACCTCTGACTCTCCCAGGTACACCTCTGACACACTGGCAGGTACCTCCTGGCACTCCCAGGTATACCTCAAATACTCCCCAGGTACACCTCCTGACACTCCCAAGTACACCTCTGACACTCCCAGGTACACCTCAGACACTCCCATGTACACCTCTGACACTCCCAGGTACACCTCTGTCATTCCTAGGTACACCTCTGACACTCCCAGGTACACCACTGACACTCCTAGGTGCACCTCAGACACTCCCAGGTACACCAATGACACTCCCAGGTACACCACTGACACTCCCAGGTACACCTCTGACACTTCCAGGTACACCTCTGACACTCCCAGGTACACCTCTGATGCTCCCAGGTACTCCTCTGACACTCCCAGGTACACCTCAGACACTCCCAGGTACACCTCTGACACTCCCAGGTACACCTCTGACACTCATAGGTACACCTCAGACACTCCCAGGTACACCTCTGACACTCCTAGGTACACCTCAGACACTCCCAGGTACATTTCTGACACTTCCAGGTACACCTCAGACACTCCCAGGTACCTCTGCTAGTACACCTGACTCCCAGGTACACCCACACTCCGGTACACCTCGACTCTCCCAGGTACACCTCTCTGACATTTCCAGGTGCCCACCTGACACTTCAGGTACACCTCTCCACCTCCCAGGTCACCCTGACACTCCCAGGTACACCTCTGACACTCCCTAGGTACCTCAGACACTCCCAGGTACATTCTGACACTTCCAGGTACACCTCAGACACTCCCAGGTACACCACTGACACTCCCAGGTACACCCCTGACACTCCCAGGTACACCACTGACACTCCCAGGTACACCTCAGACACTCCCAGGTACACCTCTGACACTTCCAGGTACCTCTGACACTTCAGGTACACCTCTGACACTCCCAGGTACACCTGTGTACTAGGTACACCTCTGACACTCGGTGATCCTCTGCTACCCAGGTACCTCCGACACTCCCAGGTACAACTCTGACCTCCCAGGTACCTCAGACACTCCCAGGTACCTCTGACACTCCCTGGTACGCCTGACACTCCCAGGTACACCACTGACACTCCAGGCACCTCTGACACTCCCAGGTACACCCCTGACACCCCCAGGTACAACTCTGACCTCCCTGGTACACCTGACACTCCCAGGTACATCCTGACACTCATAGGTACCTCTGGCACTCCCAGGTACACCTCCACACTCCCAGGTACACCACTGACACTCACATGCCTCAGACACTCCCAGGTACACCTCTGACACTCTCATGCCGATGACCTCCCAGGTACACCACCCAGCACTGCCAGGTACACCTCTGACACTCCAGGTACACCTCAGACACTTCCAGGTACACCTCTGACACTTCCAGGTACCTCTGACACTCCCAGGTACCTCTGACCTCCCAGGTACACCTCTGACACTTCCATGTACACCCCTGACACTCCATGTTGCCTCTGACCTCCCAGGTACACCTCAGACACTCCCAGGTACCTCTGACACCAGGTACATCTCTGACACCAGGTACACCCCTGACACTCCCAGGTACCTCTGACACTCCCAGGTACCTCCCCGACTCTCGGTTACACCTCCGACACTCCCAGGTACACCTCTGACTCTCCCAGGTACACCTCTGACACTCGCAGGTACCCTCTGGCACTCCCAGGTATACCTCTGACACTTCCAGGTACACCCCCTGACACTCCCAGGTACACCAATGACACTCCAGGTACACCTCTGACACTCCCAGGTGGTCCTCTGACACTCCCAGGTACACCTCCGACACTCCCAGGTACACCTGATGCTCCCAGGTACACCTCAGACACTCCCAGGTACACCTCTGACACTCCCGGTACGCACCTGACACTCCCAGGTACACCACTGACACTCCCAGGTACACCTCTGGCACTCCCAGGTACACCCCTGACACCCCCAGGTACAACTCTGACACTCCCTGGTACACACCTGACACTCCCAGGTACATCACTGACACTCATAGGTACACCTCTGGCACTCCCAGGTACACCTCTGTCATTCCCAGGTACACCTCTGACACTCCCAGGTACACCACCCCCAGCCTCCTGGGTGCACCTCAAACACTCCCAGGCCTCCAGGCACCTCCCAGTACCCTACTGACACTCCCAGGTACCACCGCTGACACTCCCAGGTACCCTGACACTCCCAGGTACACCTCTGACACTCCCAGGTACACCTCTGTCATTCCAGGTACACCTCTGACACTCCGGGCCACTACACTGACACTCCTAGGTGCACCTCAGACACTCCCAGGTACCTATGACATCCCAGGTACACCACTGACACTCCCAGGTACACCTGAGACTTCCAGGTACACCTCTGACACTCCCACCTCTGATGCTCCCAGGTACTCCTCTAACACTCCCAGGTACACAGGTGCACCTCCTGACCCCTCCTAGGTGCACCTCAGACACTCCCAGGTACCTCTGAGCCTCCTAAGGTAGGCCTCAGACACTCCCAGGTGCATTTCTGACCTTCCAGGTTGCACCTCAGACACTCCCAGGTGCACCTCAGACACTCCCAGGTGCACCTCTGAGCCTCCAAGGTACACCTCTGACACTCCCTGGTACGCACCCTGACACTCCCAGGTACACCACTGACGCCTCCCAGGTTGCACCTCTGGCACTCCCCAGATTTTGCACCCTGACGCCCCCAGGTGCAATACAGGCACTCCCCTGGTACACACCTGACACTCCCAGGTACATCACTGACACTCATGGAGGTACACCTCTGGCACTCCCAGGTACACCTCCGACACTCCAGGTACAAACTCTGACACTCAGGAACACCTCAGACCTCCCAAGGTACACCTCTGACCTCCAGGTACACCTCAGACCTCCCAGTTGCACCTCTGAGCATTCCCAAAGTACACCTCTGGCCTCCCAGGTGCACCTCAGACCTCCCATGTACACCTCTGACACTGCCGTTTACCTCCTGACACTGGCAGGTACACCTCTGTTACTCCCAGGTACACCTCTGACACACCCAGGTACACCTCCAGTACTAAAGTACACCTCTGACACTCCCATTTACGTGAGACACTCCCATGTACACCTCTGAGCACTGCCAGGTACACCACTGACACTGGCAGGTACACCTCCTGACACTCCAGGTACACCTCCGATACTTCAGGTACACCCCTGACACTCCCAGGTGCATCTCCTGGCCTCCAAGGTACACCTCCTGGCACTCCCAGGTACACCTCCAGACACTCCCAGGGACATTTCTGGAAACTTCCAGGTACACCTCTGGCCTTCCAGGTACACCTCCTGACACTCCACAGTACACCAATGAGCACTCCCAGGTGCACCTCTGACACTCCAGGTACACCCTGACTTACTCAGGTACACGACACTCCCAGGTGCACCTCAGACACTCCCAGTTACACCTCTGACACTGCCAGGTACATCCTCTGACACTGCCAAGGTACACCCTGACACTCCCAGGAGTACCTCTGACACTCCCAGGTGCCTTTGACACCCCAGTTACACCTCCGACACTCCCAGGTACACCTCTGACTCTCCCAGGTACACCTCTGACGCAGCAGGTGCACCTCTGGCACTCCCAGGTATGCCTCTGACACCCAGGTGCACCTTCGATACTCCTAGGTACCTCTGACCTCCCCGGGTACACCGCTGACCTCCCAGGTACACCCTGACACTCCCAGGTGCACCTCTGACACTCCCAGGTACACCTCTGTCATTCCCAGGTGCACCTCTGACACTCCCAGGTACACCACTGGCCTCCTGGGTGCACCTCCCAGGTACACCAATAACACTCCCAGGTGCACTGCAGGCCTCCCAGGTACACCTCTGACACTTCCAGGTACACCTCTGACCTCCCAGGTACACCTCTGATTCTCCCAGGTACTCCTCTGACCTCCCAGGTACACCTCTGAGAAGGCACTGGCAGGTACACCTCTGACACTCCCCAGGTACACCTCTGACACACCCAGGGTGCACCTCCGATACTCCCAAGTACCTCTGACCTCCCAGGTACCACCTCCAGACACTCCCATGTACACCTCTGGCACTGCCAGGTTACACCACCCAGGCACTGGCAGGTACACCTCTGACACTCCCAGGAACACCTCAGACACACCCCGGATTCACCTCCGATACTTCCAGGTACACCCCGACACTCCCAGGTGCATCTCTGACCTCCCAGTGCCTCTGACCCCTCCCAGATTGCCTCAGACCTCCCAGGAACATTTCACAGGAAACTTCCGTTACACCACTGACACTTCCAGGTACACCTCTGAGCCTCCCAGGTACCTGTGGCCACTCCCAGGCACTCCACTGACCTCAGTTACACCTCTGAGCACTCCCAGGCACCTCTGACACTCCAAGGTACTCCTCTGATGCTCCCAGGCCTCCTCCTGACACACTCAGGTACACGTCAGACCTCCCAGGTACACCTCACTCCCAGGTACACCTGAGCACTCCCAGGTACACCTTTGACACTCTGGGTACCTCAGACACTCCCAGGTACATCTTGACTTCCAGGTACCTCAGACACTCCCAGGTACACCACTGACACTCCCAGGTCACACCTCAGACACTCCCAGGTACCTCTGACATGGGGTGCCTCTGACACTTCAGGTACACTCTGACACTTCCAGGTACCTCAGACACTCCCAGGTGCACCTCTGACACTCCCGGGTACACCTCTGACCTCCCTGGTACCACACCACACTCCCAGGTACACCACTGACCTCCCAGGTACACCTCTGGCACTCCCAGGTACACCTCCCAGCACCCCAGGTACAACTCTGACACTCCTGGTACACCCTGACACTCCCAGTGCCTACCTGACACTCCTAGGTACACCTCTGGCTCAGGTACCTCCGACACTCCCAGGTACACCTCTGACACTCCCAGGTACACCTCAGACACTCCCAGGTACACCTCTGACACTCCCAGGTACACCTCAGACACTCCCAGTTGCACCTCTGACAGTCCCAAGTACACCTCTGAGCCTCCCAGGTACACCTCAGACACTCCCAAGTACACCTCTGACTCTCCCAGGTACACCTCAGACACTCCCATGTACACCTCTGACACTGCCAGGTACACCACTGACACTGCCAGGTACACCTCTGACACTCCCAGGTACACCTCTGACACACCAGGTACACCTCCGATGCTTCCAG
>NW_024710950.1:0-13422 GCF_018991925.1 Homarus americanus | reverse complement strand
GAGTGTAAGGAGCAAAGGCAAAACATGGAAATAGCGATCAAATACTGTATGACCACACACACGGAGGTTAACGCCACCACTGCCGTACCTAAATGATCACTGGAGAGTGGCGAACCGAGGTGCTTCGATTCATTAATTCATTGGTTCGCTTTACTGATTCATATGAAAATAATCGACTGGGCGGCGGAAAGAACACCATACACGATTGGTCCGTCATCTACAGTATAATCTCATTAATTTTCTTAAATCACTTCTATCCACCATTAGCTAAAATAAAATAATAATTATTAACGAAAGATAGTCATGAGTTTCGAAGCTTCGTCAACGATCCGCTCTTACGTCACTAAACTAGTCCACAACCAAACAAGCAGTTGGCTTCCACGGTTAGCATTACTTCCATTACTATATTTATTATTATTATTTGTAGTAATAGTAGTAGTTATAGTAGTAGTATTATTATTATTATTATTATTATTATTATTATTATTTGGGGTTTTAGGCCGTGAGACGTGAGTTAATGTTCGACTGATGACTCGCTCTTGGCTCTGAAGAATATCAAAATCATTAAATATTAATTTATTTTTCTTTCTAGGGTGTTAGATGGGAGAGGTGTGTGGATTGGAGGTAGGGTTGTGGATGGGAGGAAGGGTGTGTGGATTGGAGGTAGGGTATGTGGATGGGGAAGGGTGTGGTTGGAGGTAGGGTGTGGATGGGAGGAAGGGTGTGGTTGGAGGTAAGGTTGTGGATGGGAGGTAGGGTGTGTGGATTGGAGAGGGTGGTGGAGGAAGGGTGGGATGGAGGAAGGGTGTGTGGATGGAGGTAGGTATGTGGATGGGAGGTAGGTGTGGATGGGAGGAAGGGTGTGTGGATGGGAGGAAGGGTGTGGTTGGAGGTAGGGTGTGTGGATGGGGAGGTGTGGTGGGGTAGGTGGAGGGAGGTGTGGGGGGGGTGGTTGGAGGTGGGTTGTGGATGGGAGGGTGTGTGGTTGGAGGTATGTGTGGATGGGAGGAAGGGGTGTGTGGTTGGAGGTAGGGTGTGGATGGGAGGAAGGGTGTGTGGATTGGAGGTAGGGTTGTGGATGGGGAAGGGTGTGTGGTTGGAGGTAGGGTGTGTGGATGGGAGGAAGGGTGTGGTTGGAGGTAAGGTATGTGGATGGGAGGTAGGGGTGTGTGGATTGGAGGAGGGGTGGGTGAGGAGGGAAGGTGGAGTGGATGGAAGGAAGGGGTGTGTGGATGGAGGGGGAGGGATGTGTGGATGGGGAGGTGGGGTGTGTGGGATGGGAGGAAGGGGTGTGTGGATGGGAGGAGGGGTGTGTGGTTGGAGGTGGGGTGTGGATGGGGGGGGTGTGTGGTTGGAGGTAGGGGTGTGTGGATGGGGAGGGAGGGGGTGGGTGGGGAGGAGGGGTTGGGTGTGGTTGGAGGTGGGGTGGCTGTGGATGGGGAGGGGGTTGGGTTGGGGAGGGGAGGGTTGGGTGGTTGGAGGTGGGGTGGGTGGTTGGGTGGGGTGTGGATGGGAGGGAAGGGTGTGTGGATGGGGGGAGGGGTGGGTGGGAGGAGGGTGAGTGGATGGGAAGGTGGGTGTGGATTGGAGGTGGTGTGGATGGGGGAAGGGTGTGTGGTTGGAGGTAGGGGTATGTGGATGGGAGGGGGGGTGGGTGGGAGGAAGGGTGTGGGTGGGAGGAAGGGTGTGTGGATGGGAGGAGGGGGTGGGTGGGAGGAAGGGTGGGTGGATGGGAGGGAGGGTGGGTGGATGGGAGGGAGAGTGTGTGGATGCGGGGAAGGGTTTGTAATTCCTTTTAGATTGTTTGGCTCTCTGAGGCGGGCTTGAGGTTTACGGCTGACTAGCTGAAGTGACCGGCTGGCTGGCTGAGGTGAATGGCTGGCTGGGCTGAGGCAAATATCTGGCTGGCCAAGAACCCCACCAAACAGATCCACAATGCCAGACAGGCTGCATGTCGTCATTGGCAAGTACTGGGCAAGAACTGGCTCCAGAATGTATCTGCACCTGCGCCAGTGTTGGTCAAGTCTGGTCTTGAATGAGCTCACTCTCGGTGCTGTCACACTCTCTGGCAGAGTGCCAGAGTTTACAAACTCAGAAAAATTTGCCTTGACAATTTTCCGAACTTGTGGCTTCTTCAACCATAAGCTGTGACCACCCGCCTCGGTAGGCTAGTGGGGCACGTCCCCCAGCTCCAGGTATGAACCCTCGACTGAGTAATGCCCTCTGAGTTGTTTATAAACTTCAGTTAGTCGCCCCTTGACCACCTGTAGTATAAGCTAGGCAATTCCTGTAGGGGGAGGGATATAAAATTTGCCCCACTTAAGAGTTTGATAAAAAACAAACAAATATGAAGCACTATGAGTGTATTGTATGTGGAGATTAAAGATTCACATGGTGTACTGTGCGTGTAAACTGAGAATATGAACAAGTACTGTGTGTACTTGTACTGTACTGGCACACGATACTGCTCTCTGATTCTCTGCCACACATCCGCCGCCGCCTCTTTCTAGACACACACACACACACACACACACACACACACACATATGCCCCCTCTCATACGCCTTCTGTGTTATCCTAACCACGCCTTGTCCCTCCTCACCACGCCTTGTCCCTCCACCACGCCTCGTCTCTCTCTCTCACCACGCCTCGTCTCTCTCCCTCACCACGCCTCGTCTCTCCCTCACCACGCCCTGTCCTCTCCCCTGCCTTGTCCCCCTCCTCACCAGCCTTGTCCCCTCCCACACCACGCCTCGTCTCTCTCCCTCACCACCACGCCCTGTCCTCTCCCTCACCACGCCTTGTCCCCTCCACCACGCCTCGTCCCTCCTCCTCACCACGCCTCGTCTCTCTCCCCACCACGCCTCGTCCCTCTCCCTTCAGCCTTGTCCCCTCCTCACCACGCCTCTGTCTCTCCTCACCACGCCTCTCTCTCCACCACGCCTCGTCTCTCTCCCCTCACCACGCCTCGTCTCTCTCCCTCACCACGCCTCGTCTCTCTCCCTCACCACGCCTGTCTCTCTCCACCACGCCCTCTCCCTCACCACGCCTCGTGTCTCTCCTCACCACGCCTTGTCCCTTCCTCACCACGCCCTGTCCCCTCCCCACCACGCCTCGCCCTCCTCACCACGCCTTGTCCCTCCCTCACCACGCCTCGTCTCTCTCACCACGCCTCCCTCTCCCTCACCTCCCTCTCCACGCCTCGTCTCCTCACGCCTCGTCTCTCTCCTCACCATCCTCCCTCACCACGCCTCGTCTCTCTCCTCACCACGCCTCGTCCCTCTCCTCATCACGCCTCCTCTCCCCTCACCACGCCTCCCCTCACCACGCCTCGTCTCTCTCTCACCACGCCTCGTCTCTCTCTCACCACGCCTCGTCCCTCCCTCACCACGCCCGTCCCCCTTCCTCACCAGCCTCACCATGCCTCTGTCTCTCCCCTCACCACGCCCCGTCCCCTCCCCTCTCATCACGCCTCGTCTCTCTCCCACCACGCCCCATCTCTCCTCACCACGCCTCGTCTCTCTCCCTCACCACGCCTCGCTCTCCCCTCACCACGCCTCGTCCCTCTCCTCACCACGCCTCGTCCCCCTTCACCACGCCTCATCTCTCTCCTCACCACGCCTGCCCTCTCCTCACCACGCCTCGTCTCTCTCCTCACCACGCCTCGTCTCTCCTCACCACGCCTTGTCCCTCCCCTTCACCACGCCTCGTCTCTCTCCTTCATCACGCCTCGTCTCTCTCTCACCACGCCTCCTCTCCCTCACCACGCCTCATCCTCTCTCCTCACCACGCCCTGTCTCTCTCCTCACCACGCCTCGTCTCTCTCTCCTCACCACGCCTCGTCCCTCCCTCACCACGCCTCGTCCCCCTCTCACCACGCCTCGTCTCTCTCCTCACCACGCCCTCGTCTCTCTCACCACGCCTCGTCTCTCTCTCACCACGCCTCGTCTCTCCCCTCACCACGCCTTGTCCCCTCCCTCACCACGCCTCGTCTCTCTCCTCACCCCGCCCCTCTCTCTCCTCACCACGCCTTGCCCTCCTCATCACACATTGCCACACCCTGTCTCCTGCCACGCCTGCTGTGTCTACCATTCTTATCTGGCTTTCCCTTGGTTGCGTTTTCTTAACATTTAGTATTTTTTCCCACGGAGCAGTAACAGCAACAATTACATCAGTATCAATAACAGTAATAACAGAAACGAAAGTAATAACAACAACAGTAACACTAGTAGTAACAACAACAGTAGCACCAGCAGTAGCACCAGCAGTAGCAGCAGAAGGGACCCGACGGTGAACACTTTTAATTTCTCCCTGGCTCCTGATGGCGAGTCTTTCATGTGATGGTAGGAGAGACAAGTTGTCTGACCGGCCATTCTTCCTCATTGTCCCTCCCTCTCTCCCTCCCTCCTTACCTCCCTCCCTCCCTCCCCTCCCTCCCTCCTCCCTCCTCCTCCTCCCTCTCCTCCCTTCCTCCTCTCTCTCTCCCTCCCTCCCTCCCTCCCTCCCTCCCTCCTCCCCCTTCCTCCTCCCTCCCCCTCCCTCCCTCTCCCTCCCTCCCTTCCTCCCTCCCTCTCTCCCTTCCTCCCTCTCCCTCCCTCCGTACCTCCATCTCTCCTCTCCCCTCCTTCCCTCTCCTTACCTCCCTCTCTCTACCTCTCACTCGCCCTCCCTTCTTACCTGCCTCCCTCCCTCTCTCTCTCCCTTCCTTCTTCTATTCATCTATCTTCCCTCCTCTCCTTTCACCCTCCCGCCACACCCTTCCACCCTCCTTCCCTCTAGATCCCCACACCATCAACATAAGACACTCCTACCTAAAACAAACTTTCCTTTAATATACGAGAAATAACACCAACGAGTTTAATTATATTTACAAAACACATTATTACGAAGTTTCTTTAATAATAACGCCATGAAATACCTTTTATTGGTGATTAATCTCGATATAATCAGAGGAGTTACCTGAACGAAACGACAACTAATGATATGACGACGATTAAAAACCCGCTACCTTCTCCTGACCAAAACAAACCCGACGGAGAGTTAAATTGTGGTGAAAGAACTATGATAAGGTTCCTGAAGGGGATGATTGCTGTGGAGGGACTGTGGTGGAGAGCGGCAGAAGAGATTTTGTGGTTAATTACGTTTTGGGGTGGAGGGTGGGAGAGGGGAGTGTGGGAGAGGTGGGGAGAGGTGGGGGAGTGTGGAGAGGGGGAGGAGGTGGAGAGGTGGGGGGGGGGGAGCGAGTGGGGGAGGTGGTGGAAAGGATGGAGGAGATACACAGGCAGGGGAGTGGTGGAGGAAGGCGTAGGAGTTGAGGAGTGGGAGGGAGAACGTCAGGGGATGAGAGGAGGAGGAGTGAGAGAGAGACAGAAGGTAATATACGTTGTAAGAGTCATAATTAAAATATAAGAGTTTGACTTGTAAATATGACCTCTTCCTTCCTCCTCCTCACCCCTCCTCACCTCCCTCCTCACCTCCCTCCTCACCTCCTCCCTCCTCCTCCTCACCCTCCTCCCTCCTCCTCACCTCCCCCTCCTCACCCCTTACTAGTACCTAACCCTCAGTACCCATATCGTTAATAACCTCGAGAAAGCTAATTAGAACTCTTTTTCGTAGTAATTACTTAATACTTAAACCTACTTAACACAACTTATTTTACCCCATCGAGAAATAATAATCTTAGTAGTACAGTAATTCCATAGTTAACTTACATCTAACTTATTGTAGTAACTCTTGATTTATACTTATTTATACTTAATTACTTAACACAACATTGGTTATATTTACACGGAAGGAAGATTTATAATCGTAATGTCACGTTCAGAATAATAATAATCCAGTGGAAAAAATATCACTTCCCGAGCTGTAAGCAAACCACTCGAGCTATAAGACTTCTATTCAGTTTAACATCATTCAAAACTACAAATCAAAGTTTAAGTATTTTCATCAATACATTAAGCTTCAGTTATCCTCAAAAATATCCTTACGAACCCGAGATAATCCCCAGAAAAGGTAAAAAAAAAAATTATTAAATAGATGTAATCCCGTTTACTTAGATTGATATAATTAAAAAGCTCCTACTAATCTGTAAGTGTTGCCAACTCGGTGTGCCATGATTAATCGCTACTTTATGTGATGGGGATTAGCGATTAATGAAGAAACGAGGGCGGCCAGAGAGAGAGGGGAGGGGGAGGGATTATAATGAGGGGTCATAACTTAGATAATTACTCTCTCTCTCTGTCTCTCTACTCTCTATCCTCTTCCCTCTTTCCTCTCTGTCCCCTTCTCCCTCTCACCTTTTTCCATTCCTCTCTCTTTTCTATTTTCTCCACTTTCTTTTTGTCATTTCTCTCCTCTCTTCTCCCCTTTACTTTCCCTCCCCTACATACGACACTCCACTGAGGGGAGACAGAGAGAGAGAGATAACTAGGAGGGAGAAAAGTAAGAGAGAGGGGAGAGGGAGAGAGGAGGGAAGGGGAAGGAGGAGAGGAGGAGGAGAGAAGTGAGAGGAAGGGGGAAGAGAGAGGGGGAAGGAAGGAAATAAGAAAGAGGAGGGAGAGAAGTAAGAGGGAGGAGAGAGCTAGAGGAGGAGTGGGAAGACGTGCTAGAGGGAATGGATGATATTGCGAACAGCACAGTAATGGCGAGTATTTATTTATTTATTTATTTATTTATTTATCTAGTTATTTATTTGTTTAATTGTTTGTTTGTTTCTTTACCTACATCTAATACAAACCGTAATTTATAAATTCTCTATATAGATCTGGTTTTAAATCGACGAAAGATGTTTATATTTTGGGCGGTATTTTCACAGGCAGAATATGAATATAATATCACGCAATGCAGACCAATTTCGCTTTAAAATTGACACTATACCCTCGTGAGGGACAAATATTCCGACTCTCTTCTGGAGGAGGACGCCCTTTGATGGTTCAGAGGCAGCATAGAGTCTGACTAATCCTCCCTTAATGCGAGAATCCTACAGGAGATAACTGAGGTCTTGACCCTTAGGAGGAGGTGGCTCTTGAGACGCCCCTGGAGTCCCGAGGCCCAAATATCCTGGGGTGGCCTGAGGGAGGGAGAGGTCGACCCCTCCTTTGACAACTCCTCCTCATCCCCTCATCTGTCTTATGAACCACCAGTCCTGCCTGACGGCCTACGGTGGTATGGTGAGGCCCTAGTACTGGTATGGTGGTGTGGTGAGGCCCTACTGGATGGTGGTGTGGTGAGGCCCAGATGCATGTGGTGGTGGTGAGGCCCTAGTACTGGTATGGTGGTGTGGTGAGGCCCAGTACTGGTATGGTGGTGTGGGAGGCCCTAGTACTGGTATGGTGGTGTGGGGGCCCTAGTACTGGTATGGTGAGGCCCTACTACTGGTATGGGGTGTGGTGAGGGCCCTAGTACTGGTATGGTGGTGTGGTGAGGCCTAGTACTGGTATGGTGGTGTGGTGAGGCCCTAGTACTGGGTGTGGTGAGGGCCTAGTACTGGCAGGTGTGGTGGGGCCTAGTACTGGTATGGTGGTGTGGTGAGGCCTGGGGTATGGTGGTGTGGTGAGGCCCTAGTACTGGTATGGTGGTGTGGTGAGGCCCTAGTACTGTATGGTGGTGGTGAGGCCCTGTACTGGTATGGTGGTGGTGAGGCCTGGGTACTGGTATGGTGTGTGAGGCCCTAGTACTGGTGTGGTGGTGGTGAGGCCTGTACTGGTATGGTGGTGTGTGAGGCCCTAGTGCTGGTATGGTGGTGTGGTGAGGCCCTAGTACTGGTATGGTGGTGTGGTGAGGCCCTAGTACTGGTATGGTGGTGTGGTGAGGCCCAGTACTGGTATGGTGTGGTGAGGCCCTAGTACTGGTTGTGTGGTGTGGGTGGGCTAGTACTGGTATGGTGGTGGTGAGGCCCTGCCATTGGTATGGTGGTGGTGTGGTGAGGGCCTGGGGCTGGTATGGTGGTGGTGAGGGCCTAGTACTGGTATGGTGGTGTGGTGAGGCCTAGTGCTGGTATGGTGGTGAGTCCTGGTATGGTGGTGTGGTGAGGCCCTAGTACTGGTATGGTGGTGGTGAGGGCCCTAGTGCTGGTATGGTGGTGGTGAGGCCTGGGCACGGTGAGTGGTGTGGTGAGGGCCACTGGTGGTGGTGTGGTGAGGCCTTGTGCTGGTATGGTGGTGTGGTGAGGCCCTAGTGCTGGTATGGTGGTGTGGTGAGGCCCTGTACTGGTATGGTGGTGTGGTGAGGCCCCTAGTACTGGTATGGTGGTGTGGTGAGGCCCTAGTACTGGTATGGTGGTGTGGTGGAGGCCCTAGTGCTGGTGGTGTGTGAGGCCCTAGTGCTGGTATGGTGGTGTGGTGAGGCCTAGTACTGGTATGGTGGTGTGGTGGGGCCCGTGTGTTGGTGGGGCCCTAGTACTGGTATGGTGGTGTGGTGAGGCCCAGTACTGGTATGGTGGTGTGGTGAGGCCCTAGTACTGGTATGGTGGTGTGGTGAGGCCCTAGTACTGGTGGGGTGGTGTGGTGAGGCCCAGTACTGTTATGGTGGTGTGGTGAGGCCCTAGTGCTGGTGGTGGTGTGGTGAGGCCCTGGTACTGGTATGGTGGTGTGGTGGAGGCCCTAGTACTGGTATGGTGGTGGTGAGGCCCTAGTACTGGTATGGTGGTGTGGTGAGGCCTAGTGCTGGTATGGTGGTGTGGTGAGGCCCTGACTGGTAGTGGTGGTGTGGTGAGGCCCTAGTACTGGTATGGTGGTGTGGTGAGGCCCCAACTGGTATGGTGGTGTGGTGAGGCCCTAGTGCTGGTATGGTGGTGTGGAGCCCTAGTACTGTGGTGGTGTGGTGAGGCCAGTAATTAAGGGTGGTGTGGTGAGGCCCTAGTACTTAGAGCCTAGTGCTGGTATGTGGTGGTGAGGCCCTGGAGTACTGGTATGGTGGTGTGGTGAGGCCCTAGTATGGTGGTGGGAGGCCCTAGTATGAAGGTGGTGTGGTGAGTATTGGTGGTGTGGTGAGGCCCTAGTACTGGTATGTGGTGTGGGAGGCCCACTACTGGTGGTGTGGTGAGGCCCTAGTACTGGTGTGGTGAGGCACTGGTATGGTGGTGGTGAGGCCCTAGTGCTGGTATGGTGGTGTGGTGGGGCCCTAGTGCTGGTATGGTGGTGGTGAGGCCCTACTACTGGTATGGTGGTGTGGTGAGGCCTAGTGCTGGTTGGTGTGGTGAGGTCCTGGGTTGGGGGTGTTGGGTGGTGTGTGGGCACTGGTATGGTGGTGGTGAGGCCCTTGGGGTGGTGAGGTGGTGCTGGTGTGGTGGTGTGGTGAGGTCCTAGTGCTGGTATGGTGGTGTGGGGCCCTGTGCTGGTATGGTGGTGTGTGAGGCCTAGTGCTGGTGGTGTGTGGCCAGCTGTGGTGTGGTGAGGCCCAGTGCTGGTATGGTGGTGTGGAGGTCCTAGTACTGGTATGGTGGTGTGGTGAGGCCCTAGTGCTGGTGGGTGGTGTGGTGGGTCTAGCTGGTATGGTGGTGTGGTGAGGCCCTAGTGCTGGTGTTGGTGGTGTGGTGAGGTCCCAGTACTGGTATGGTGGTGTGGGTGAGGCCCTAGCATTGTGTGGTGGTGGGGTGAGGCCCTACTACTGGTATGGTGGTGGTGAGGCCCAGTACTGGTATGGTGGTGTGGGGAGGCCTGCATTGGATGGTGGTGTGGTGAGGCCTGCATCTGGTGGTGGTGTGGTGAGGCCCTAGTACTGGTATGGTGGTGGGTGAGCCTAGTACTGGTATGTGGTGGGTGGGGCCCCAGTCTGGTGGTGTGGTGAGGCCCTAGTACTGGTATGGTGGTGTGGTGAGGCCCTACTGCTGGTATGGTGTGTGGTGGGGCCCTAGTACTGGTATGGTGGTGTGGTGAGGCCCTACTGTATGGTGGTGTGGTGAGGCCCTAGTGCTGGTATGTGGTGGGTGAGGCCCTAGTACTGGATGGTGGTGGTGATGCCCTAGTACTGGTATGGTGGTGTGTAGGCCCAGTACTGGTATGGTGGTGTGTGGTGAGGCCCTAGTGCTGGTATGGTGGTGTGGTGAGCCCAGTACTGGTATGGGTGGTGTGAGCCCTAGTACTGGTATGGTGGTGTGTGGCTGGTGGGGTTGGTGGTGTGGTGAGGCCCTAGTACTGGTATGGTGGTGTGGTGAGGCCCTGTACTGTGGGGGTGAGTCTCTTGTGGTGGTGTGGGTGAGGCCCAGTCTGGTGGTGTGGTGTGGTGAGCTCTGGTATGGTGGTGGGGCTGTGTGGGTGGGTGTGGTGGTGGTGTGGGGGGGACGTCGTTATGGTGGTATGGTGTGGGCCTCTTGTTGGTATGGAAGATATGGATAAAGCCCTAGTACTGGTATGGTGACGCACCTTGTGGTAGTGTGAGGTGGGTATCCTGCTTTGAGTGGAGGCGTTCCCTTAGTGGAGGGAAGGGGAAAGGGAGGGAGAAGGTGAGGGAAGTAAGGAAGGGAGAAGTGAGGAAGATGAAAGGGGAAGGAAGAAAGAGGGAAGTGATGAAGGAGCTAGAGGGGAAGTAAGGAAGGAGAAGTGAGGGGAAGATGAAAGGGAAGGAAGAAAGAGGAAGTGATGAAGGAGCTGGTGAGGGGGGAAGTAGAGAAGGGAGAAGAAGAGGAAGTGATGAAGGAGCTGGTGAGGGGAAAGTAAGGAAGGGAGAAGGGGGAAGATGAAAGGAAGGAAGAAAGAGGGAAGGATGAAGGAGCTGGTGAGGGTAAGGAAGGGAGAAGTGAGGGGGAAAGATGAAAGGAAGGAAGAAAGAGGGAAGGATGAAGGAGCGTGAGGGGAAGTGGAAGGAGGGAAGTGAGGGGGAAGATGAAAGGGAAGGAAGAAAGGGAAGAATGAAGGAGCTAGGGTGAGGGAAGTGAGGGAAGATGAAAGGAAGGAAGAAAGAGGAGTGATAAGGAGCTGGTGAGGGGGAAGGAAGGGAGAAGTGAGGGAAGTGATGAAGGAGCTGGTGAGGTAAGGGAGAGTGAGGGGAAGATGAAAGGAAGGAAGAAAGAGGGAAGTGATGAAGGAGCTGGTGAGGGGAAAGAAGGAAGGGAGAAGTGAGGGGGAAGATGAAAGGGAAGGAAGAAAGAGGGAAGTGATGAAGGAGCTGGTGAGGGGGAAGTAAGGAAGGGAGAAGTGAGGGGGAAGATAAAAGGAGAAAGGGAAGGGAAGGAGTTTGTAAGGAGGAAGATGAAGGGGCAAGAAGGAGTAGCGAGGAGGAAGATGAAAGGACAGGAGAGAGAGAATGAGGAGAGAGATAGTGAGGGGGAGAAGGTAGATGGGTAGTGGGTGAGGGGAGAAGATTAACTTCCCCTCCTGACCCCTCACTTCTGCAGGTAATGAACTCAGGCCCTTGAAGTATAGTAATGACCTCCTTCGTCGCCAGCCTTCCCGCGCCTCTTGTTAGGACGCTTCGATAGATAGATAAATAGATAGATAGACACAGCCTATATCAAGTTGATAGTCCTATTCTTGAGTTTATATCATCTTTTCTTCAAGACATTTAGCCATATGTATTGAAAAAAATTGCTTAATTTCCTAAACTTACTTCATCTTAATGCGTCTTAATGGCTGGAGTGAAGATATTTACATAATCGTGAGAGAAAATGAGAAGAAAGTAAGAATTCATGAGAAAATGGAGACATTTGGATAGTTTCAGGAGGGACTATTGTATGTCCAACAGAAAATGGAGACTCGTGAAGAAACGTAAGAGGGGTGACTATTAAACTTACACCAGGGACAAAACTTAAAGAAAAATTGACAGCAAGAAACTACTAGAGATAAAATGGGAGACTCAATTATCTACACTAACAGGAGACAGTGAAAGAAAACGATGACAGAGAGATGGGTGTAAGGGGGGGACTATTATATCTGTACCATGGTTGCTTATAGTCATTAAGAAACATTATCTAAATTATGGACATGTTACCAGATGATCATTAATTGCTACTGTGACTAATGTAGGGAAAGTTATCATCCCCATTCCCTTATTTTCCACACTTCTCATTCCATTTTCCCCACCCTACATCACCGATCTTCCCCATTTCGTAATTTCTCCATTCTCCCTCACCTCCTAGTACACGAGGTTACGTTATGAGGTCCTAGGCTGGTGTAGGAGTAGGAGGGAGGGGGAGGAGGGTAGGGAAAGGGGGGAGGGGAAAGAGAAGGGAGAGGGAGGGGGCAGGAGGATCAGTGTTTGTGGAGGTTGTGGTCATCACATTACCGACAATCAATAGGAATTCGGGTCATCTCATGCCTACATAAGTTTAATTGAAGACGAGCGTTTGATCTCTGTGGGCCAGGCATGTCGTGAATGCAATATCCCGACCGCCTCCACCACCATCACCTCCAACTTTGTCCACGAGGGCTAATAGCTCCCCTCCCCCACCCCCCTTATAGAATTTGGTGAGAGCAACTTTGAATGAGATTATCAACAGAGAATGTGTCAGGTTGTGTGTGTGTCTGTGTCTGTGTCTGTGTCTGTGTCTGTGTCTGTGTGTGAGTGTGTGTGTGTGTGTGTGTGTGTGGGTGTATGTGTGTGTGTTTTTCCATCTCTGTAGTGAGGTAACGTTGTCTTTCCTCCTCCCCTTCTTGTTACATTTACCCCCCTTAATATTGTCTTGTTATTATTACCAAGCATGTTTGATGGAACGGGAGGAGAGGGAGGGAAGGGGGAGGGGGTAGGATAAGGTGGAGTGGGGTGGGAGGGTGGAGTGGGGTGGGAGGGTAAAGTGGGGTGGATTACGAGGGTGATTGGATTAGGTAGAGAGGTTAAAAATGTAGTGGAGGAGATCAGGGAGATGATGTGGAGGAGGGGGTGGTTATGGGTTGGGGTGGGTGGCGTGTCAGTGGGTGTGGTGTGGGTGTGGCGTGGGTGTGGTTGATTATGAAGGTGGATGTAGGAAAGCCACATGAATGGATAATGAGCTGTAAGGGTGAGTGGTGATGGTGGATGAGTGGTGGTGGATGAGTGGTGTTGGACGAGTGGTGTTGATGGATGAGTGGTGGTGGATGAGTGGTGTTGGACGAGTGGTGTTGATGGATGAGTGATGACCATAATAGCATCATCTAGCTATGGTGAACATGAGGTAAAATGGGTGAATTAAATAACCTAACCTAACCAAAACCCACCTTAGTACCACCAAGGTATTTAATCATTAGGTAAAATAAGCTGGCTGGGATAATATTCAGGTCATTCTTAACAACACCTGCTAATAGTCGACCCAATAGCTCAGTTAACAATACATTAGGGTTGTCTGATCACCTAAAGATTAACCACCCTAATGCTACTCCTGTTTATTAGTTGTATTTGTCAATTACAGATATAATTTCTCCTGTGTTAATAGGAAAAAAGTGCATATTTATTGATACTGAGAAGGACTTCCACAGTTGGCACCAGTCGCCATACAGTGTTGTCATTCAGATT
>NW_024710949.1:0-15158 GCF_018991925.1 Homarus americanus | reverse complement strand
CCCTCGCCGCCACCGAACGCAACTAATCACGGCTGTCTTTTTCAACGACATCCAACGCCAGACGCCCAAAATATTGCGCCGTAATTTCAACCTTCCGTTCAATAAGTTTATAGCCCACCACTCTGCAATGAAGAGATATATCATCACTAAAGGGGAAGGACAGAGGTATTAATATCGGAACTCTTACTGGGAAGACTCGGTTGGGGGCGGCAGCTCACTCGACTGCAGCGATATGTTGGCCTATAAAATGACAAGTTCTGGTGAGCGTTGTATTAAGGATGGGGTGGTTCCTATACTTCCTTAACAACTAAAAAACTTAAAAGAGTTTCAATTTATTAAGATGTTTTCAAAAAACTACCATCACCACTACTATTACTACTACTACTACTACTACTATTTAAACCACAACCACCACCACCACCACCACTACTACTAAAACTACCACCACCACAACTATTAACAGATAGAACAAAAAAAACACGTTGTAAAGTGTTTCTCGTTATATATTCATCACGTCTCTTGGTCCACTGAATACCATACATGATTCATACAGATAAGTTTTTGTTATCCCTCGGTCATTCATATTCAAGACAACAGACCAAGTTAACATACATAGAACATGACCGAGTGTACGAGTTAGTGGATATAACAGGTCTTCCATAGTCTACGATTCACAGGTATGACACTTACACATGGTCAAGATTAGAGATATGACATCAAACATGACACCAATACATGATTAGGGTTGGAGACATGACACCAACATGGCATCAATATATGATCAGGATTGGAAACACGATACCAATACGTGATTAGGGTTGGAGACATGACACCAACACGACACCAATACATGATAGGGATTGGAAACATGACACCAACACATAATTAGTGATAGTTATAAATCATGTTTTACTTCATTTTATTATTCATTCATTATCTGCTTTCGTGTTTATGGGTAAAATTCTTCATTATTTAAAACCTGTGAATCATTTATCAAAAATAATGTAAAAATTAAGTACAGGTGTGTTGATGGGTTAGTTACAGTTATATTTAGAGTAGATGTTGGGTCCTTGAGGAAACGGGGCTAAGAATTGGAGTTACATTCAGATACAGAAAGTTGATTATATAATATAACGCTACAGTAAGTACGGGTTACGGAGTGACGTACAGGTGCAGAAATATCCAATGTTGGGGAGATATCTTTATTACATAGAAAAGACATCTATACTGTGCAGTATTTTCTTCTATTCATTAAGTCAATGATGAAGGTGTTATCTTAAGAGTTTCAGTACAAATACAGATATGCAGTGCAGGTACAGGTATGAATTACAGGTACAGGTATGAAGTACAGGTACAGGTATAAAGTACAGGTATAGAAATTTACATGCGAAGCGACACTATCAAACTGTCACACAGAGTTATATTAACCCCAAAACCACCACCACCGACAGGCGTTAACCCACCATGGAAAAACAACCAAACAAAAATACCCCAAAATCTCAGTTATATCCCATGCGGTCACACACACACACCCTAACACAACCGACAGCTTAACTCTTAAATTTAGATTGTAGATTATAATAGAAACGCACTGGGAACTAAACCTAAATTAGAGTCAGCGGTCATCGAATTAAGCCCAGACGTCGTTTAGAATTCATTGCCTCCTCCTGCTGGTGATCCTCTAAATCAATACAGCTTAGTGGTGGCGTCATCTGGTATGCAGGTCGTCCCCGTCGCGCGATTACCCCCACTGTGATACTGCTATTGGGGGAGTGTTACGGGAACTGTGTGTGTGTGTGTGTGTGTGTGTGTGTGTGTGTGTGTGTGTGTGTGTGTGTGTGTGTGTGTGTGTGTGTGTGTGTGTGTGCGTGTGTGTGTGTGTGCGCGTGTGTGTGTGTGTGTGGACAAACAAAACAACCCTATAACACACAATCCCATTAAAACATCAACACACTACACCAGCGTTAATATTGATCTCCTGATCAATCTCGAAGAGTCAATATTCACCTGATTATCTTTTTAACCCTTCTGCTCGTCGTGATATGGCCCCCACCCTTCTTCCCCCTCCCACTCTACCCTTTCCTCCCCCTCCTCTCTCGTCTCCCTCCCCCTCTTCTTCTTCCGTTATCCTCCTATCCCCCTCCCTCTTCCCTAATTTACCGTGTCATATGGCAAGATCATGATTTTGTTGGGTCACGGCTCATCCAGGTCACAGAGTCAATGCCCGAATTTACTGGTTAGTGACCCTGAGGAGGATTTAGAGAAAAGAGGGAGGAGGAGAGGTGAAGAGAGGTCAGTGGTTAAGCTTACTGGTCAGTGATCGAAGAACAACACGGAGGACATAAGGAAGGAAGGGGGGAGGGAGAGGTACAGGAGGCAGGTCAATGACTCGAGGAAAAATGGGAAGAAAGGGTGGAGGAAGTAGAAGGGAGAAGAGAGGGAAGAGGGAGTAAAAGGGGGAAGAGAGGGAGGAAGGAGGGGAAGGGAGAAGAGACAAAGAGAAAGGAAGGAGCAGAAGGGAAAAAAGGAAGGATGGAAGAGAAAGGGAAAGAGGTAGTAGGAGGTGAATGGTAAGGGATATTTGAAGCTCACATCAGATAGGACCATTGAAAAGAGACTCGTGAATAGACAGAGAAAGAAAGACATGTACAGAGATAAACCAATAGAGGGGATGAATATGGAAAATACAAAATAAAGGAGGGATAAACGAGGAAACTTTGAATAATCAGGAAGAAGAATTAATTCATGGAAAGAGATACAAAAGGGAACGTGTAAAAGCGTGAAATAAAAGGATTGTGGATTAAGAGGGAGAGGGATTAATGACTGAAGAGAAATACGAAGAAAGAGAGAAAATAGAAATGAATGCAATGATAAAATTAATAATAAACGTAATAATAATTATAACAGTAACAACAAAAATAATAATAACAAAAACATCATCATCATCATCATCATCATAATCCTAAACAACAAACAAACACAAAGATAAACAAAAACAATCGTATTAAAAAAAAAACAATTCTCCAAGACGCCAAAAACAGCAACACATGAAAAGACAAAACATCCTTCAGTTAAGTCAGAAGAGGCGAAAAGAGACTTAATTAAACACAACCTCTCTCATAATGATAATAATGTGATATAAAATTTATAAAGCTCTGACATGAGCTGTCCTTCTAACCAATGAACACGGGAAGGGGTTTGTTATTGAAATGGACAGGATAGAGGGGAATAAATGAAAGTACCAAGGGATATGGATGAACGGGGGAAGAATGCGTGAATGAAGAGAATAGGGTGGTAAAGGAGGCAGAAATAGAAGAGGTCATTAAATAATTGTTTAAAAGGAGAAGACAGATGCGCTAGAGCTTACTGATAACTCGCTCGTGTGTTGAGGGGATGGAAATGACGTGTTGAAAATGTCAATGGAATGGAAATTATGGTTGGAAATGTCAAAGGGATGGAAATTATGGTTGGAAATGCCAATGGAGTAGATATGATTGCTGGAAATATAAGAGTGGATTTAAAAGGGGTGAAAACATAGTTAGAAACACATAAGGATATTTTAGTGGTTAAAAATAGATAATAATGATAAACATATTATAAAAAATAATAATATCTAAACGTAATGGCTTAAAAAAAGAAAATGAAGATGATGGAAGATGAGGTGATGAGGTAGTTAATGGACAGGTGATAGAGATGATAAACGGGGGTGGTTAAGAAATGGGGATAATGTGTTAAATTGCCATGATAGGAATGCAGGGTGAAGTAGTGCTTTTATTCTCAGCGTTAATGGATTATTGACAGCTATAATGGTCGATTTTTATAGCTCTCTGAAACGACGTTGATAAAATGGAGGACATTTCTCTCTCTCTCTCTCTCTCTCTCTCTGTCTCCTTCCCCATCTCTCCCTCTCTCTACCTTTGTCCTTTTTCTCCGTCCTCTCTCTCTATTCCTGTCTTTTTCTCCCTCTTCTCCCCTCTCCTCTCCTCCCCTTCTCCCCTTTCCATTTTAGAGACGATGAAAATCTGTATTCGAGTCCCCTCACTTTGGGGGAGTCAATCGCCTTTCAATACCTTCCACTAAAATGAAATTTCCGCTTCATTCATGTATTTGCAATTTTGCATTGATGTTGCAACTACACAAACGATCTACTTCTCGACTTTTATGTTGCGAAAGTCGTGAGATTAAATTACTAGGGCTCTTGTTTGACTCCTACTGTATATCTGTATATGTTGTGTGTGTGTGTGTGTGTATGTGTGTGTGTGTGTGTGTGTGCCTGTGTGCGTGTGTGCTTGTCTGTGTGTCTGTTTGTCTGTCTGTTTATCTGCCTATCTGTCTGTTCGTTTATCTGCCTGCCTGTCTATCTGCCTGTCTGCCCGTCTGTCTGTCAATTTGGCTTTTAAGAGGGGAGCATGATATGAGGGACGATGCAGGGTAGGTAGGGGTGGGTGTAAGGGTGAGTAGGTAGGTGTAGGGTGATGTAAGGGGTAGGAATAGGTAGGTTTAGGGTGGGTGGGGTAGGTAGGTGTAGGGTGAGGTAGGGGTATTCGGCAAGAGAAAGAGGTTGTGATGAGAGGGGAGTGATGCTATTAGGTGTCTGTATAGGGGATGAGAGGTGATAGTGTGAAGGTGAGATGGATTGGTAATAGAGAGGATAAGGAGAGAGAGGAAGTGAGAGTGGGTAGGATATGTAGGATGGATAGGCGTATTATAGAGAATGGGATGAGATAAGTGAGGTGGATTGGATAAATGGATAAACGGGGATAGCATGTGGATTTACAGATAGATGTCAATAATCATGTATATAGTGGAAAGCTTTGTTTACTAGGGAGCGTAAAGCATTATATAGCTAGACTGAATTTCATGGTACTAAGATTTAATTAATAACTATTACCTCACATCTCCTCCTGATTCAATAAACCTTTTGTTTTGTTTTTTGGCGAAAGAATTTTCCATATACTACCACATACCTAGTACATGCTGCCTCATACCCACCAGTAAGTTTAACAATATATGCAACTAATATCACCATCTACCTACCAAAAAACACTTCCACATAACTACCAAATGGTACCACATACATAAATGCCATCTCCCCACCCCCACACACATTACCACAATATACCACATGCAACCACACACTACCCCACACTTACCAACAGTTACCACACACTAACCACATATGTATCACATGGTACCACATACTACCATTTACCTACCAAACATAACCTTACAGTAACTAATACCCGACCAGTGATGTTGGTTCCAAAGGCCTAACGTAACCTTAGGGGCAGTGCAGATGCAGTACACTGAAATAAAAGCTTCTTTAGTTTTCTTCCTACCCTCTAATATTCCTTATGTTCTTATCACTTTGTAATACCTGTTGTGTATCACATTAATTGTTTTAAATAAGTTCTGGAACTCTTAAGTGGCAGGGCTGAGGTAAACACTTCATTTAGTTGTTTTCTTTATTGTTGAAGTAATTATATACACAGTACTTAGTTTGGAAGAGAAGGTATTGTGTATTATCTTAACCACAATCACTCTACCACTATCAATTCACCACTATAACTTCACCACAACTGCTTCACCACCTCCACCACAATCACTTCACCATCACCAGAATCACCACCAGAAACACTCAACAATATCAGCAGAATCAGTTCACCCCATCACCAGAATCACTTCACCACCATCACCACAAACACTTCACCACAAACACTTCACCACAATCACTTCACCACCATAAGAACATAAGATCATAAGAAAATAAGGAGTCTGCAATAGGCCGGTTGACCTGTGCAGGGCAGCTCCTGTCGAGAGTTACTACCACTCTCTATCATCTATGAATCGATCTAGCCTTCTTTTAAAACTTTCCAGCATTCCAGCACTTACTACAAAGTTGCTAAGCTTGTTCCGCGCGTCCACCACGCTATTTGTGAACCAGTTCCTTCCTATCTCCCTCCTAAACCTAAACTTATCCAATTTATATCCGTTGTTACGAGTCCTATCCTGCTCGGATATTATAAGAACTTTATCTATATCTCCTCTATTGATTCCTTTCACCCACTTAAATACTTAAGTACTTCACCACAATCACTTCACCATAAGCATTTTGCCACAATCACTTTACCATAATCATTTTGCCACAATCACTTCACAATCACTTAACTATCACCAAAATCACTTAGCCACAATCGCTTCACCATCACCACAATCTTCATCATCACCAAAATCACTACACTATCACCACAATCACAATCACTTCAATTGTGTCTTACAAAAACTAACCCACATTATAGAAATATTGTCCAGGCGTTTCGTATCTTAACCGCGGCTCATAGGCTAGTTACCGTGGGTGATGTAATTATATAAACATAATGCTTGTAGCCCACATAAATATATGTATTACGGTCTGTCTGACGGGCGAATACATAATTATAATGTACCATCCATTTCTATGTTTATCATTTTTTTAAGTTGTTGTTCATGTTTTAATCACCAGTAATTAGATATTTATAATAACGTAGATATGAGGATAAATATTGAAAAATACGAGGGTGGAAATCACATTTACTTTTAATAT
This sequence comes from Homarus americanus, assembly GCF_018991925.1. Lineage (NCBI taxonomy): Eukaryota > Metazoa > Arthropoda > Malacostraca > Decapoda > Nephropidae > Homarus > Homarus americanus. The sequence goes on along the minus strand of NW_024710949.1, from coordinate 8,575 downwards.
TTACCAACACTGGTCATACAGAATATAATAGCCTGTCCAATGGCCTCCCTTTTATATAGCCCCTTGGAGCCTTCTTGGGACTGAGACACAAGGTTATATAGGTGGTTGGTTCCTCACAAACTGCTCCCACTCGACCTGGGTGTGAAGGAGGAGTCTGGACCAGTGTTTAGCTTGTATTCAGGCTCCCACGCGTTCACTATCTGGGTCCAAATGGTCTCTATAGGGTTGAGGTCTGGGTAGCACTCACAAACAGTCATAGTAATCGCTTAACACAAGCAATGGCCCTATACAATATTATATTTGTAATATCAAATGTTTCAATAAAAATACAACATTATTATTTTATTGGGTAAATGAAAAGTTGAATTTTTTTACTGAAAGAAACTTATTGAATATGGACCTGGAGATTTAGATGGCCAGTCCAAAAGGTCACTTTCATTCGACCTTTCCTCTGACCAGCGCTTCATCTCTCGTGCCGTGTGAACAGGGCAGTTATCAAAGAAGTGAACAATATTCATCACACATAATTTGTTAACACTTATATCATGAATTGGCGCCTTCATATAGGTGAAAATGCGCGACTTGGAAAAATAAAATAGGCGAGTGTGGAGGCACGGGTGGTGGGCAGCCTTCCAGCAGCTCGAGGCAAACGTCAGAGATGATGATGGGTAATGTAAACTGTTGTACACTGAAGAGGAAAAATAAGAGATTACTGTATTATATACTGATGGAAAAAAGAACAAAATATTTGTATTGAGGGAAAGGTGTTTGTTGATCAAGTAACCCAAATTAAGGAGCACATTTCAGTATTAATAGTATGGATACATCTACGTAGTATTACTTAAGGGCTGCAAATTGGTGCCATCTTTTACTGTAATAATACAAGACTAATACCATATGTTGGAGTTTGATAAACTTTCTTTAGGAGCAACTTTTCTAGACTATTACAAATTTTAAATTGCAATTTAAAATATGTATGCCCTTTTTGACCCGATCTAATGTTGACACTGGTGTATATACTATTCAACACAGTATGGTGGCTCACTGGCAAGGTACCTGTTGTGGATGATGGAGGCCTCGGGTTCGACTGCCAGATGGACTGAAGTCGTGTTGAACTGGACGAGGCAGAGACAGGATTTTGAATGGTTCGTAAGTAAAATTTATGTTTTACCAGTGATGTTGGGGCTGGTGCAATGGAATTACTCTACAATAGAGAAAGAAGCTGTGACTGCTTATGGCACTGGAAAAGTATAACATATATCTTGGCAACACCTACCAGAGAATTGTAGTTTACAGTGACCATAATGTATTACAGTTCAGAAGTCGAATGAAAAACAAGAATCAGAGACTTAATAGATGGTGATTAACTCTGCAGGGAAGGACTTGGTATGTTGTGTAGGAGTGAGGGAAGGACTTGGTATGTTGTGTAGGAGTGAGGGAAGGACTTGGTATGTTGTGTAGGAGTGAGGGAAGGACTTAATATGTTGTGTAGGAGTGAGGGATGGCCTTGCAGTATTGTGTAGGAGTAAGTGAAGGACTTGATATGTTGTGCAGGAGTGAGGGAAGGACTTGGTATGTTGTGAGGGAGTGGGGAAGGACGTGGTATGTTGTGTAGGAGTAAGGGAAGACTTGGTATGTTGTGTAGGAGTAAGGAAGGACTTGGTATTGTGTAGGAGTGAGGGAAGGACTTGGTATGCTGTAGGAGTGAGGGACTTGGTATGTTGTTTAGGGTGAGGACTTGGTATGTTGTGGAGTGAGGGAAGGACTGAGCAGGAGTGAGGAGGACTTGAATGTGTGTTTAGAGTGAGGGAAGGACTTGGTATGTTGTTTAGAGGTGAGGGAAGGACTTGGTATGTTGTAGGGGTGAGGGAAGGACTTGGTATGTTGTTTAGGAGTGAGGGATGGACTTGGCATGCTGTGTAGGAGTGAGGGATGGCCTTGAAGTATTGTGTAGGAGTAAGGGAAGGACTTGATATGTTGTGTAGGAGTGAGGGAAGGACTTGGTATGTTGTGTAGGAGTGAGGGAATGACTTGGTATGTTGTGTAGGAGTGAGGGATGGACTTGGTATGTTGTTTAGGAGTGAGGGAAGGACTTGGTATGTTCAATGTGGGGGTGAGGGAAGGACTTGATATGTTGTGCAGAGGTGAGGAGGGCAGTGGTATCTTTAAATAAAAATTGAGGAAGGACTTGGTATGTGTTGTGTAGAGGTGAGGACTTGAATGTTGTGTAGGTGAGAGTGGACTTTTGAACTGTGTAGGGGTGAGGGAAGGACTTGTAGTATTGTGTAGGAGTGAGGGAAGGACTTGTAGTTTTGTGTAGGAGTGAGGGAAGGACTTGGCTTGTTGTGTAGGAGCAAGAGAAGGACTTGGTATGTTGTGTAGGAGTGAAGGAAGGACTTGGTATGCTGTGTAGGAGTGAGGGAAGGACTTGGTATGTTGTGTAGGAGTGAGGCAAGGACTTGGTATGTTGTGTAGGAATGAGGGAAGGTCTTGGTATGTTTTGTAGGAGTGAGGGAAGGACTTGTAGTATTGTGTAGGAGTGAGGGAAGGACTTGTAGTATTGTGTAGGAGTGAGGGAAGGACTTGTAGTGTTGTGTAGGAGTGAGGGAAGGACTTGACGTATTGTGTAGGAGTTAGGGAAGGACTTGTAGTTTTGTGTAGGAGTGAGGGAAGGACTTGACGTATTGTGTAGGAGTAAGGGAAAGACTTGAAGTATTGTGTAGGAGTGAAGGATGGACTTGGTATGTTGTGTAGGAGTGAGGGATGGACTTGGTATGTTGTGTAGGAGTGAGGGATGCACTTGGTATGTTGTGTAGGAGTGAGGGATGGACTTGGTATGTTGTGTAGAAGTGAGGGATGCACTTGGTATGTTGTGTAGGAGTGAGGGACGGACTCGGTATGTTGTGTAGGAGTGAGAGAATTTCGTTGCAAATGCTCCATCTCATTCACCAGACTGAAAATAAAACACAAGTGTTTTATCTTTGGGGAGGGAGTTTTATAAGGCACTGAATATATTTGATTGAGAGGTAATTACACTGCTTCTTCAGTAGGTAGGACTATATTTTATATATGTTCCTGTATGTAAACATTGTCTAGTATGTTATATATATATTAATTTATAATAATTATGTAATAAGTAAATCAGCTTAACGTTGTGCATTTGTTAGGTAAAATAGTATGGTAATTGGCGGCATGGTATCCACATTGTGTGGGTCACGGCAAGTGCAGGGAGGTAGACGAGCCTGGCTGGTGATAGTGTGTGGTGCAAGTGTGGTACAATTGGTCTGGACTCAGGATATATTTATATGGAGATAAGAGGTGTATACTTTTGTACTTTTCTAGTGTATGGTGAGGCTGAGGTCCGGGTGTGGGTTAATTTAGGCTGTGGTCATCTGTACTGTACTTAAATTGTTCCGTTACTTGACCTTTGTTTGTGGTCTCTTAACTTTATAATGCTAAGTTATGCATTTCCTGATTCATCTTCAACATGATACCTATATTTTGAGTTAATCTGAGGTTTATTATTGAGAACCTGGTGGAGATAATATAAGAGTCATTATAGTGTTTACCCTGCTTGTTGTTGTGACCACTCGTGTGACTTGTGACTTGACTAGTGGTAAATTCTTGATAAAGAGGAGTGCTGGCATAACAGTATGAAGAAAGAGTGATTTTAATTCTTGTCGCCCTGCAATATATAAAAAATATATTTTTGGTTAATAAAATTGTTATTTTTCAGGTATTAACAGAAAATGCTACTCCAGGGAGGATGAGGACCATAACTTGGTGTACATATGACGAGGCAACATCAAGATGGACAAGAGAAACGATCAAGAGTACAGTAAAGGATGAACATTCTCTAAATAACTCAGTCTACCAAACATGACAGGAAGTTGTATTGTATATATGTAAGTGTTGGTTAAATACGTCCACATAAATACTATAACAGATTATAACAGTGTGTTGAAATCTTATCTACTGACTACTGTAGAGATACTGTAGCACTGTAGGAGTGAGGAAAGAACAAGCAATATTATGTAAGAGTGAGGGAAGGAAATGAAGTGTTGTGTAGGATTGAGGAAAGGACATGAAGTGATGTGTAGGAGTGAGGAAAGGACATGAAGTGATGTGTAGGAGTGAGGGAAGGACATGAAGTGATGTGTAGGAGTGAGGGAAGGACATGAAGTGATGTGTAGGAGTGAGGAAAGGACTCAAGGTTGCATAGACGAGGGAAGGACTTCTAGTACTGTGTAGGATTGAGGGATGGACTTGCAGTGTTGTGTGTAGAAATGGGGGAAGGACTTGTAGTATTGTGTAGGAGGAGGGAAGGACATGAAGTGATGTAGGAGTGAGGAAGGACATGAAGTGATGTAGAGTGAGGGAAGGACATGAAGTGATGTAGGAGAGAGAAGGAAGAAGTGATGTGTAGGAGTGAAGGAAGGACTTGTAAGAAGGTATAGACGAGGGGAAGCACTTACTGTAGGATTGAGGGATGGACTTGCAGTGTTGTGTGTAGAAATGGGGAAGGCCAAGGGACTAGTATTGTGTAGGGAGTGAGGAAGAAGCTTTTAGTATTGTGTAGGAGTGAGGAAGGACTCTAATATTAGTAGAGTGAGGAAGGCTGCATGTAGAGTGAAGGAAGAACTTGCAGTGTTGTGTAGGAGTGAAGGAAGGACTTGCAGGGTTGTGTGGGAGTGAAGGAAGGACTTGCAGGGTTGTGTAGGAGTGAAGGAAGGACTTGCAGGGTTGTGTAGGAGTTAAGGAAGGACATGCAGGGTTGTGTAGGAGTGAGGGAAGGACTTGCAGTGTTGTGTAGGAGTGAAGGAAAGACTAGCAAGTTTGTATAGGAGTGGGTAGGACCTGCAGGGTTGCGTAGAAGTGAAGGAAGGACTAGCAGGTTTGTGTAGGAGTGAGGGAACTTGCAGGGTTGTGTAAGAGTGAGGGAAGGTGTTCTAGTATTGTGTAGGAGTGAGGGAAGGACTTGCAGTACTGTGTAGAAGAGGGAAGGACTTCTAGTATTGTGTAGGAGTGAGGGAAGGACTTGCAGTGTATAGGAGTGAGGAAAGGACTTGCAGGGTTGTGTAGGAGTAAGGGAAGGACTTGTAGTATTGTGTAGGAGTGAGGGGTGGACTTGCAATGTTGTGTAGGAATGAGGGAAGGACTTGCACTGTTGTGTAGGAGTGAGGGAAGGACTTGCAGGGTTGTGCAGGACTAAGGGAAAGACTTGTAGTATTGTGTATGAGTGAGGGGAGGACTTGCCATGTTGTGTAGGAGTGAGGGAAGGACTTGTAGTGTTGTGTATGAGTGAGGGAAGGACTTGTAGTGTTGTGTAAGATTGAGGGAAGGACTTGTAGTGTTGTGTATCAGTGAGGGAAGGACTTAGTAGTGTTGTGTAGTGAACAGGGAAGGACTTGTAGGTGGGTGTAGGGTGAGTACACCTGTAGTGTGAGAGAGTGAGCGAATGACTTTGTAGTGTGGTGTAGGGGTGAGGAAGGACGAAAAGTGGTGTAGGAGTGAGAAGGACTTTGTAGTGTGTGGTGTAGGAGTGAGGGAAGGACTTGTAGTGTGGTGTAAGGAGTGAGGGAAGGACTTGTAGTGGTGTAGGGGTGAGGGAAGGACTTGTAGTGTGTGTAGGAGTGAGGGAACACTTGTAGTGTGGTGTAGGGGTGAGGGAAGGACTTGTAGTGTGGTGTAGGGGTGAGGGAAGGACTTGTAGTGCGGTGTAGGAGTGAGGGAATGACTTGTAGTGTGGTGTAGGGGTGAGGGAAGGACTTGTATAGGAGTGACCATATAGACTTGCGGCGTTGCGAAGCTTATAAATTCTAATACACTGTTGTAATCTTTTATGTGGATTTGTAACTAGACAGTCTGGAAGTATTTTGTTCAACTTAATTATTTTGGACTTTAGTTTCATCTTCATTTGCAAAAGAAAATATTTTATTCTTCCTGGCAGTGAAATACAAGATGTTAGTTTAAGATTTTATTGTAAATTTAAGTAATTATTAGAGCTTTACAACTTACTTGTAACCAATGAGCATTTCCTGTGGGCAGACTATTGAAATTGTAAAAAAAAAAAGATTGTATTTGTTGTAAATGTTCTGAGGCAGTATGTCACTCGTCGGGGCTATGTGAGGCCCCCAGGGCTTATATGCCGCTGCCACGGACTGTTTGGTAATTAGGGCTGTGTGATGATCATATGTGGTTGTATAATGGATTTAAGGACTATGTAAGGTTGTCAGGGGTAGTCTGATCCAACCAGAGGCTGTTTGTGGCTATATTGTGAATATCAACTTGGAGATGTGTGAGGCCCTTAGAGAGCTACTGTACCTGTGACTGAGGGGGTTAATTGATGCTCCCAATGTCTGTGTACAGAAAAAGATGAATATATCCTAAATAAGTCAGTCTACCCGACATGACAGGAAGTTGTATTGTGTATAATATTTACTGTTGGTTCGACAAGTCTTTATAAATGCTAAAATAGATTATAACGGTGTATTGAAAGTTTATCTACTGATTACTGTAAGACTGAGGGAAGGACTTCAGTATTGTGTAGGAATGAGGGAAGGACTTGTAGTGTTGTGTAGGACCTAGGGAAGGACATGTAGTGATGTTCGTAAATGAGAGAAGGACTTGCTGACCTCCTAATGAATGAGAGGAGGACTTACTGATATTAAGGAGTGAGAGGAGGATTTGCAGTGCTTTATAGGAGTGAGGGAAAGACATGCAATGTTGTGTAGTATGAGGGAAGACTCATTGTGATGTATAGGAGTGAGAGAAGGACTCCTTGTGCTGTGTATAGGAGTGTGGGAAGGACTCACTGTGATGTGTAGGAGTGAGGGAAGGTCTCCCTGTGATGTGTAGGAGTGAGGGAAGGACTCACTGTGATGTGTAGGAGTGAGTGAAGGACTCACGGTGAGGTGTAGGAGTGAGGAAAGGACTCACGGTGAGGTGTAGGTATGAGGAAAGGACTCACGGTGAGGTGTAGGAGTGAGGAATGGACTCACTGAGGTGTAGGAGTGAGTGAAGGACTACGGTGAGGTGGAGAGGAAGGACTACTGATGTAGGGAGCAGAGTGGTGCCGATCTCCCTATGAGTAAAAAGTTGGAGTGAGGGAAGGACTCCCTATGAGGTGTAGGAGTGAGGGAAGGACTGATTGTGAGGTGTAAAGTGAAGGGTTTCTGTCTCACCAATGAGGCAGACTATTGGTGATGACGTCATTGCTCTTGTGGTCTGTTCCACCATTGACGTAGACTACTAGTGGTGACGTCACTGCTGTGGTCCACCAATGGAATGCCCAAGGTGACTTCAGCTCACTTAAAATGCAGAGAACTTGTGACATAATGTTACAAGCAAGTTGTAATGATTTAATACGAACTGAAAATTACAGTAAATTCTTGAAGTAGCATCTTTTAATCTAGTGCCAGCAAGAGTAAAATAGTTCGTTATACAAGTGGAAATAAAACTGAAGTACAAAATAAGTCAACAATGTCATAACATTGTTGAAGTTACGATATTTTGTACAGTAGATTCATCTTCATTTGTATAACACAATGTTTTACTCTAGCTGGCACAGCACTGAAATAAAAGATGCCAGTTTAAGAATTTACCTTAATTATCAGTTAGTTATTTATTACGTGTTCACAACTTACTTTGTAACCAATGAATGTTTCCTCTGGACAAACTTTTGTAATTGTATTTTGTTTTTGTTTTTCAAATGTTACACATATTAAAAATTAATTACAACTCGGTGTATCTTGAAGGGGATAAGTGATGTTTGTGGCAACTTGGGGATGTGTGAGGCTCTTAAGAGCTATCTGTGTCTCTGGGGAGGCTGATTGATTCTCCCCTAAGATCTACATGATGCTTCTACGGGGCTTATAAGTAGGTAGTTGTGTACAGCTAGTAAGGGCTATGTGATGACACTGCTAGGGACAGTGATGCTGCCAAGGGCTGGGTGCCGAGGCTTGTCTGAGCCCCTTACTGTAGAGATAGGCGAGACTCGTCGACCAAGGTACACTGGTAGCCTTGCATGATCCAGGTTGGGTCGCCTTTATGGGACCCTGTGTACACAGGTTGTAGTACCATAAGGGCAACCTAACCTAGCAGTAACCTGGTGTCAATCATTGCAATACATATTTGTATATTAACTTAATGTGTCGAATAAATGAAAAAAATACCCTTTTCTTTCTTTATAATAATCCTAATAAAAAAGTTGAAAACAAAAGGGTTCCAAAGACAAAAATGAAAAGAGCCAATATATTATACTTTCCCGAAAAGTAGAAAATCTACGTCACCGAAAAGTAGATACTTACGATCTTTTGAGAATTAGAAAAATCGTAAGTTATTTTTTTTCTCTTAAGTTCCAACTTACGACAATTAAAAAGAGCGTAAATTCGGATTCTCGAAAGATCGAAAGTATCTACGTTTCGGGAAAGTAAATTATCGACTTTTGGGAAATATTACCTAATTTTGCGAAGTAGATTATCATAGAAAACGGGAAATTTGTATCATAGAAAATGGGAAATATCTACTTTCCGGGAAAGTTGGTTATCTACTTTCCCGAAAAGTAGATTTTTTT
>NW_024710948.1:0-16805 GCF_018991925.1 Homarus americanus | reverse complement strand
TCACGCAGCATCACGCTGTGTGGTGTTCACAGTAGGAGCATCACCCAGCATCATGTTGTGTGGTGTTCACAGCTGGAGCATCACCCAGCATCATGCTGTGTAGTGTTCACAGCAGGAGCATCACCCAACAGCATGCTGTGTGTTGTTCACAGCAGGAGCATCACCCAACATCACGCTGTGTGGTGTTCACAGCAGGAACAGCACCCAACATCATAATGTGTGGCGTTCACAGTAGGAGCATCACCCAACATCACGCTGTGTGGTGTTCACAGCAGGAACATCACCCAACATCATGCTGTGTGGTGTTCACAGCAGGAGCAACGCCCAACATCACGCTGTGGGGTGTTCACAACAGGAGCATCACCCAACATCACGCTGTGTGGTGCTCACAGCAGGAACAGCACCCAACATCATGCTGTGTGGTGTTCACAGCAGAAACATCACCCAACATCACGCTGTGTGGTGTTCACAGCAGGAGCATCACCCAGCATCATGCTGTATGGTGTTCACAGCAAGAGCATCACCCAGCATCATGCTATGTGTTGTTCACAGCAGGAACATCATCCAACATCATGCTGGGTGGTGTTCACAGCAGGAACAGCACCCAAGATCATGCTGTGTGGTGTTCACAGCAGGAACATCACCCAAGATCATGCTGTGTAGTGTTTATAGCAGGAGCATCACCCAACATCCTGCTGTGTGGTGTTCACAGTAGGAGCATCACCAAACATCACGCTGTGTGGTGTTCACAGTAGGAGCATCACCCAGCATCATGGTCTGTGGTGTTCACAGTAGGAGCATCACCCAACATCACGCTGTGTGGTGTTCACAGCAGGAACATCACCCAACATCATGATGTGTGGTGTTCACAGCAGGAACATCACCCAGCATCATGCTGTGTGTTGTTCACAGCAGGAGCATCACCCAGCACCACGCTGTGTGGTGTTCACAGCTGGAGCATCAACCACCTTCACGCTGTGTGGTGTTCACAGTAGGAGCATCACCCAGCATCATGCTGTGTGGTGTTCTCAGCAGGAGCATCACCCAGCATCACGCTGTGTGGTGTTCACAGTAGGAGCATCACCCAGCATCATGCTGTGTGATGTTCACAGCAGGAGCATCACCCAGCATCACGCTGTGTGGTGGTCACAGCAGAACCTCTCACCCAAACATCACGCCATGGTGTTCGCAGGGTCATCACCCAACATCATACTATGGCGTTCAAGCAGCAGGAACATCACCCAGCATCATGCCGCATGTTCAGCAGGAACATCACCCAACACCATGCTGTGTGTGGCGTCTACAAGGGCACATCACCCAAACATCACACTGTGTGCTCAGCAATATCACCTACCATCATAGCGGTCTGTGGTGCCTACAGCAGAACCTCACCCAACACGCTATGTGGTAAAATGGTAGAGAACATCACCCAAAATCATGCTGTGTGGTGTTCACAGCAGGAACATCACCCAACATCACGCTGTGTGGTGTTCATAGCAGGAACATCACCCAACATCATGCTGTGTGGCGTTCACAGCAGGAACATCACCCAGCATCACGCTGTGTGGTGTTCATAGCAGGAACATTACCCAACATCATGCTGTGTCGCGTTCACAGCAGAAACATCACCCAACATCACGCTGTGTGGTGTTCATTGTAGGAACATCACCCAACATCATGCTGTGTGGCGTTCACAGCAGGAACTTCACCCAACATCACGCTGTGTGGTGTTCACAGCAGGAGCATCACCCAGCAAAACGCTGTGTGGTGTTCATAGCAGGAACATTACCCAACATCATGCTGTGTGGCGTTCACAGCAGAAACATAACCCAACATCACGCTGTGTGGTGTTCATAGTAGGAACATCACCCAACATCATGCTGTGTGGCGTTCACAGCAGGAACTTCACCCAACATCACACTGTGTGGTGTTCACAGCAGGAGCATCACCCAGCATCACGCTGTGTGGTGTTCATAGCAGGAACATTACCCAACATCATGCTGTGTGGCGTTCACAGCAGAAACATCACCAAACATCACGCTGTGTGGTGTTCATAGCAGGAACATCACCCAACATCATGCTGTGTGGCGTTCACAGAAGGAACTTCACCTAACATCATGCTGTGTGGTGTTCACAGCAGGAGCATCACCCAACATCACACTGTGTGGTGTTCACAGCAGGAACATCACCCAACATCATGCTGTGTGGTGTTCACAGCAGTAACATCACCCAAGATCATGCTCTGTGGTGTTCACAGCAGGAGCATCACCCAACATCTCGTTGTGTGGTGTTCACAGCAGGAACATCACCCAACATCATGCTGTGTGGTGTTTACAGCAGGAACATCACCAAACATCACGCTGTGTTTTTTTCACAGTAGGAGCATCACCCAGCATCATGCTGTGTAGTGTTCACAGGAGACCACTCCAAACAGCATGCTGTGTGGTGTTCATAGCAGGAACATTACCCAACATCATGCTGTGTGGTGTTCACAGCAGAAACATCACCCAACATCACGCTGTGTGGTGTTCACAGCAAGAACATCACCCAACATCATGCTGTCTGGTGTTCACAGCAGTAACATCACCCAACATTTCGTTGTGTGGTGTTCACAGCAGGAACATCACCCAACATCATGCTTTGTGGTGTTCACAGCAGGAACATCACCAAACATCACGCTGTGTGTTTTTCACAGTAGGAGCATCACCCAGCATCATGCTGTGTGTTGTTCACAGCAGGAGCATTACCCAGCATCACGCTGTGTGGTGTTCACAGCTGGAGCATCAACCAGCATCACGCTGTGTGGTGTTCACAGTAGGAGCATCACCCAGCATCATGCTGTGTGGTGTTCACAGCAGGAGCATCACCCAGCATCATGCTGTGTGATGTTCACAGCAGGAGCATCACCCAGCATCAGCTGTGTGGTGTTCACAGTAGGAGCATCACCCAGCATCACGCTGTGTGGTGTTCACAGCTGGAGCATCACCCAGTATCACGCTGTGTGGTGTTCACAGTAGGAGCATCATCAAGCATCATGCTGTGTGGTGTTCACAGTAGGAGCATCACCCAGCATCATGCTGTGTGGTGCTCACAGCAGGAGCATCACCCAACATCATGCTGTGTGGTGCTCACAGCAGGAGGATAACCCAACATCATGCTGTGTAGTGTTCACAGCAGGAGCATCACCCAACACCATGCTGTGTGGTGTTCACAGCAGGAGCATCACCCAACATCACGCTGTGTAGTGTTCACAGCAGGAGCATCACCCAACATCATGATGTGTGGCGTTCACAGTAGGAACATCACCCAACATCACGCTGTGTGGTGTTCGCAGTAGGAACATCACCCAACATCATGCTGTGTGGTGTTCACAGCAGGAGCAACGCCCAACATCACGCTGTGTGGTGTTCACAGCAGGAACATCACCCAACATCATGATGTGTGGCGTTCAGCGCAGGAGCATCACCCAACATCACGCTGTGTGGTGTTCACAGCATGAACATCACCCAACATCATGCTGTGTGGTGTTCACAGCAGGAGCAACGCCCAACATCACGCTGTGTGGTGTTCACAACAGGAGCATCACCCAACATCACGCTGTGTGGTGCTCACAGCAGGAACAGCACCCAACATCATGCTGTGTGGTGTTCACAGCAGAAACATCACCCAACATCAAGCTGTGTGGTGTTCACAGCAGGAGCATCACCCAGCATCATGCTTTATGGTGTTCACAGCAGGAGCATCACCCAGCATCATGCTATGTGTTGTTCACAGCAGGAACATCATCCAAAATCATGCTGGGTGGTGTTCACAGCAGGAACAGCACCCAAGATCATGCTGTGTGGTGTTCACAGCAGGAACATCACCCAAGATCATGCTGTGTGGTGTTTATAGCAGGAGCATCACCCAACATCCTGCTGTGTGGTGTTCACAGTAGGAGCATCACCAAACATCACGCTGTGTGGTGTTCACAGTAGGAGCATCACCCAGCATCATGCTCTGTGGTGTTCACAGTAGGAGCATCACCCAACATCACGCTGTGTGGTGTTCACAGCTGGAACATCACCCAACATCATGATGTGTGGTGTTCACAGCAGGAACATCACCCAGCATCCTGCTGTGTGTTGTTCACAGCAGGAGCATCACCCAGCACCACGCCGTGTGGTCTTCACAGCTGGAGCATCAACCACCTTCACGCTGTGTGGTGTTCACATTAGGAGCATCACCCAGCATCATGCTGTGTGGTGTTCTCAGCAGGAGCATCACCCAGCATCACGCTGTGTGGTGTTCACAGTAGGAGCATCACCCAGCATCATGCTGTGTGATGTTCACAGCAGGAGCATCACCCAGCATCACGCTGTGTGGTGGTCACAGTAGGAGCATCACCCAGCATCACGCTGTGTGGTGTTCACAGCTGGAGAATCAACCCAGCATCACGCTGTGTGGTGTTCACAGCAGGAACATCACCCAACATCATGATGTGTGGTGTTCACAGCAGGAACATCACCCAGCATCATGCTGTGTGTTGTTCACAGCAGGAGCATCACCCAGCATCACGCTGTGTGGTGTTCACAGCTGGAGCATCAACCACCATCACGCTGTGTAGTGTTCACAATGGGAGCATCACAGCATCATAACAGCGGGTGTTCTGGCAGGAATCGCAGCATCACGCGTATGGTGTTCTGAGTAGGGCATCACCCAGCATCATGGCATGTATTCACAGCAGAGCATCACCCAGCATCACGCTGTGGCGCAATCAGGACATCACCCAGCATCACGCGCCAGCGGTGTTTCACAGCTGGAGAAATCACCCCAGCATCACGCTTTGTCAGCAGGTGTTCACAGTAGGGAGCATCACCAAACATCACGCTGTGTAGTGTTTACAGTAAGGCATCACCCAGCATCACGCTGTGTGGTGTTACAGCTGGAGCATCATGCCATCACGCTGTGTAGGTGTTCACAGTAAGGAGCATCATAGCATCATGCTGTGTGGTGTTCACAGCAGGAGCATCACCCATCGCTGTGTGGTGTTCGCAATGGGAGCATCACTGGCATCATGTATTCATGCAGCGGGAGAATCACCCAGCATCACGCTGTGTGAGGTGTTCACCAGTAAAGACATCACCCAGGCATCACGCTGTGTGGTGTTCACAGCTGAATCAGCCCAGCATCACGCTGTGTGGTGTTCACAGCAGGAGCATCACCCAGCATCACGCTGTGTGGTGTTCACAGTAGGAGCATCACCCAGCATCATGCTGTGTGGTGTTCACAGCAGGAGTATCACCCAGCATCACGCTGTGTGGTGTTCTCAGTAGGAGCATCACCCAACACCACGCTGTGTGGTGTCCACAGCAGGAACATCACCCAACATCACGCTGTGTGGTGTTCACACCAGGAGCATCACCCAACATCACGCTGTGTGGTGTTCACAGCAGGAACATCACCCAGCATCACCATGTGTGGTGTTCACAGTAAGAACATCACCCAACGTCACGCTGTGTGGTGTCACAGCAGGAACATCACCCAACATCATGCTGTGTGGTGCTCACAGCAGGAACATCGCCCAACATCATGCTGTGTGGCGTTCACAGCAGGAACATCACCCAGCATCACGCTGTGTGGTGTTCATAGCAGGAACATCACCCAACATCATGCTGTGTGGCGTTCACAGCAGGAATATCACCTAGCATAACGCTGCGTGGTCTTCATAGCAGGAACATCACCCAACACCATGCTGTGTGGCGTTCACAGCAAGAACATCACCCAACATCACACTGTGTGGTGTTCACAGCAGGAACATCACCCAACATCTTGCTCTGTGGTGCTCACGGCAGGAACCTCACCCAACATCATGCTATGTGTTGTTCACAGCAGGAACATCATCCAACATCATGCTGGGTGGGGTTCACAGCAGGAACAGCACCCAAGATCATGCTGTGTGGTGTTCACAGCAGGAACATCACCCAAGATCATGCTGTGTGGAGTTCATAGCAGGAGCATCACCCAACATCCTGCTCTGTGGTGTTCACAGTAGGAGCATCACCCAACATCACGCTGTGTGGTGTTCACAGCAGGAACATCACCCAACATCATGATGTGTGGTGTTCACAGCAGGAACATCACCCAGCATCATGCTGTGTGGTGGTCACAGTAGGAGCATCACCCAGCATCACGCTGTGTGGTGTTCACAGCTGGAGAATCAACCCAGCATCACGCTGTGTGGTGTTCACAGCAGGAACATCACCCAACATCATGATGTGTGGTGTTCACAGCAGGAACATCACCCAGCATCATGCTGGGTGTTGTTCACAGCAGGAGCATCACCCAGCATCACGCTGTGTGGTGTTCACAGCTGGAGCATCAACCACCATCACGCTGTGTGGTATTCACAGTAGGAGCATCACCCAGCATCATGCTGTGTGGTGTTCACAGCAGGAGCATCACCCAGCATCACGCTGTGTGGTGTTCACAGTAGGAGCATCACCCAGCATCATGCTGTGTGATGTTCACAGCAGGAGCATCACCCAGCATCACGCTGTGTGGTATTCACAGTAGGAGCATCACCCAGCATCACGCTGTGTGGTGTTCACAGCAGGAGCATCACCCAGCATCACGCTGTGTGGTGTTCACAGTAGGAGCATCACCCTGCATCATGCTGTGTGGTGTTCACAGTAGGAGCATCACCCAGCATCACGCTGTGTGGTGTTCACAGTAGGAGCATCACCCAGCATCATGCTGTGTGGTGTTCACAGCAGGAGTATCACCCAGCATCACGCTGTGTGGTGTTCACAGTAGGAGCATCACCCAACACCACGCTGTGTGGTGTCCACAGCAGGAACATCACCCAACATCACGCTGTGTGGTGTTCACACCAGGAGCATCACCCAACATCACGCTGTGTGGTGTTCACAGCAGGAACATCACCCAGCATCACCCTGTGTGGTGTTCACAGTAGGAACATAACCCAACGTCACGCTGTGTGGTGTTCACAGCAGGAACATCACCCAACATCATGCTGTGTGGTGCTCACAGCAGGAACATCACCCAACATCATGCTGTGTGGCGTTCACAGCAGGAACATCACCCAGCATCACGCTGTGTGGTGTTCATAGCAGGAACATCACCCAACATCATGCTGTGTGGCGTTCACAGCAGGAACATCACCTAGCATAACGCTGCGTGGTCTTCATAGCAGGAACATCACCCAACACCATGCTGTGTGGCGTTCACAGCAAGAACATCACCCAACATCACACTGTGTGGTGTTCACAGCAGGAACATCACCCAACATCTTGCTCTGTGGTGCTCACAGCAGGAACCTCACCCAACATCACGCTATGTGGTGTTCGCAGTAGGAACAGCACCCAACATCATGCTGTGTGGTGCTCACAGGAGGAGCATCATCCAATATCATGCTGTGTGGTGTTCACCGTAGGAGCATCACCCAAGATCACGCTGTGTGGTGTTCACAGCAGGAGCATCACCCAACATCACGCTGTGTGGTGCTCACAGCAGGAACATCACCCAAAATCATGCTGTGTGGTGTTCACAGCAGGAACATCACCCAACATCACGCTGTGTGGTGTTCATAGCAGGAACATCACCCAACATCATGCTGTGTGGCGTTCACAGCAGGAACATCACCCAGCATCACGCTGTGTGGTGTTCATAGCAGGAACATTACCCAACATCATGCTGTGTCGCGTTCACAGCAGAAACATCACCCAACATCACGCTGTGTGGTGTTCATTGTAGGAACATCACCCAACATCATGCTGTGTGGCGTTCACAGCAGGAACTTCACCCAACATCACGCTGTGTGGTGTTCACAGCAGGAGCATCACCCAGCAAAACGCTGTGTGGTGTTCATAGCAGGAACATTACCCAACATCATGCTGTGTGGCGTTCACAGCAGAAACATCACCCAACACCACGCTGTGTGGTGTTCATAGTAGGAACATCACCCAACATCATGCTGTGTGGCGTTCACAGCAGGAACTTCACCCAACATCACGCTGTGTGGTGTTCACAGCAGGAGCATCACCCAGCATCACGCTGTGTGGTGTTCATAGCAGGAACATTACCCAACATCATGCTGTGTGGCGTTCACAGCAGAAACATCACCAAACATCACGCTGTGTGGTGTTCATAGCAGGAACATCACCCAACATCATGCTGTGTGGCGTTCACAGAAGGAACTTCACCCAACATCATGCTGTGTGGTGTTCACAGCAGGAGCATCACCCAACATCACACTGTGTGGTGTCTACAGCAGAACATCACCTAACATCATGCTGTGTGTGGTGTCTACAGCAGAAGACTACCCAAGATCATGCTGCTGTGTGGTGTCTTACAGCAGGAGCATCACTCCAACATCCTGCTGTGTGGTGTTCACAGCAGGAACATCACCCAACATCATGCTGTGTGGTGTTTACAGCAGGAACATCACCAAACATCACGCTGTGTTTTTTTCACAGTAGGAGCATCACCCAGCATCATGCTGTGTGGTGTTCACAGCAGGAGCATCACCCAGCATCACGCTGTGTGGTGTTCACAGTAAGAGCATCACCCAGCATCATGCTGTGTGATGTTCACAGCAGGAGCCTCACGCAGCATCACGCTGTGTGGTGTTCACAGTAGGAGCATCACCCAGCATCATGTTGTGTGGTGTTCACAGCTGGAGCATCACCCAGCATCATGCTGTGTAGTGTTCACAGCAGGAGCATCACCCAACAGCATGCTGTGTGTTGTTCACAGCAGGAGCATCACCCAACATCACGCTGTGTGGTGTTCACAGCAGGAACAGCACCCAACATCATAATGTGTGGCGTTCACAGTAGGAGCATCACCCAACATCACGCTGTGTGGTGTTCACAGCAGGAACATCACCCAACATCATGCTGTGTGGTGTTCACAGCAGGAGCAACGCCCAACATCACGCTGTGGGGTGTTCACAACAGGAGCATCACCCAACATCACGCTGTGTGGTGCTCACAGCAGGAACAGCACCCAACATCATGCTGTGTGGTGTTCACAGCAGAAACATCACCCAACATCACGCTGTGTTGTGTTCACAGCAGGAGCATCACCCAGCATCATGCTGTATGGTGTTCACAGCAGGAGCATCACCCAGCATCATGCTATGTGTTGTTCACAGCAGGAACATCATCCAACATCATGCTGGGTGGTGTTCACAGCAGGAACAGCACCCAAGATCATGCTGTGTGGTGTTCACAGCAGGAACATCACCCAAGATCATGCTGTGTGGAGTTCATAGCAGGAGCATCACCCAACATCCTGCTGTGTGGTGTTCACAGTAGGAGCATCACCAAACATCACGCTGTGTGGTGTTCACAGTAGGAGCATCACCCAGCATCATGCTCTGTGGTGTTCACAGTAGGAGCATCACCCAACATCACGCTGTGTGGTGTTCACAGCTGGAACATCACCCAACATCATGATGTGTGGTGTTCACAGCAGGAACATCACCCAGCATCATGCTGTGTGTTGTTCACAGCAGGAGCATCACCCAGCACCACGCCGTGTGGTGTTCACAGCTGGAGCATCAACCACCTTCACGCTGTGTGGTGTTCACAGCAGGAACATCACCCAACATCATGATGTGTGGTTCACAGCAGGAATATCACCCAGCATCAGCGTTGCGTGTTGTTCGCGGCAGCATCACCTGGCATCACGCTGTGTGTTCGCAGCGAGCATCAACCACCATCACGCTGTGCGGTATTCACAGTAGGAGCATCACCCAGCATCATGCTGTGTGATGTTCACAGCAGGAGCATCACCCAGCATCACGCTGTGTGGTGGTCACAGAGAGCATCACCCAGCATCATGCTGTGTGATGTTCACAGCAGAGCATCACCCAGCATCACGCTGTGTGGTGTTCAGTGTAGAGCATCACCCAGCATCGCTGTGTGGTGTTCGCTAGAGCATCACCCACATCATGCTGTGTGGGTGTCTAAGCAGCTGGAGAATCAACCCAGCATCACGCTGTGTGGTTTTCTACAGGAGCATCACTCCAGCATCATGCTGTGTGTGGTGTTCATAGCAGAGCATCACCCAGCATCACGCTGTGGTGTTCACAGTAGGAGCATCACCCAGCATCAAGCTGTGTGGGGTGCTCTGGCAGTAGGACATCACCCAGCATCATGCTGTGTGGTGCTCAGCAGGAGTATCACCCAGCATCACGCTGTGTGGTGTTCACAGTAGGAGTATCACCCAACACCACGCTGTGGGAAAACCACAGCAGTGAAACATCACCCAACATCACGCTGTGTGGTGTTCACACCAGGAGCATCACCCAACATCACGCTGTGTGGTGTTCACAGCAGGAACATCACCCAGCATCACCCTGTGTGGTGTTCACAGTAGGAACATCACCCAACGTCACGCTGTGTGGTGTTCACAGCAGGAACATCACCCAACATCATGCTGTGTGGTGCTCACAGCAGGAACATCACCCAACATCATGCTGTGTGGCGTTCACAGCAGGAACATCACCCAGCATCACGCTGTGTGGTGTTCATAGCAGGAACATCACCCAACATCATGCTGTGTGGCGTTCACAGCAGGAACATCACCTAGCATCACGCTGCGTGGTCTTCATAGCAGGAACATCACCCAACACCATGCTGTGTGGCGTTCACAGCAGGAACATTACCCAACATCATGCTGTGTCGCGTTCACAGCAGAAACATCACCCAACATCACGCTGTGTGGTGTTCATAGTAGGAACATCACCCAACATCATGCTGTGTGGCGTTCACAGCAGGAACTTCACCCAACATCACGCTGTGTGGTGTTCACAGCAGTGGCGATCACCCAGCAAAACGCTGTGGTGCCCATAGCAGAACATTACCCAACATCATGCTGTGTGGCGTTCAGCAGAAACACACTCAACATCACGCTGTGTGGTGTTCATAGTAGAACATCACCCAACATCATGCTGTGTGTGGCGTCTACAGCAGGAACTTCACCCAACATCACGCTTTGTGTGTTCACAGTAGGAGCATCACCTGCATCACGCTGTGTGGTGTCTATAGCAGGACATCTAACATCATGCTGTGTGGCGTTCACAGCAGAAACATCACCAAACATCACGCTGTGTGTGTGTCTATAGCAGTGAACATCACTCCAACATCATGCTGTGTGTGGCGTTCACAGTAGGCTGAACTCACCCAACATCAGCTGTGTGGTGTTCACAGCAGGAGCATCACCCAACATCACACTGTGTGGTGTTCACAGCAGGAACATCACCCAACATCATGCTGTGTGGTGTTCACAGCAGTAACATCACCCAAGATCATGCTGTGTGGTGTTCACAGCAGGAGCATCACCCAACATCTCGTTGTGTGGTGTTCACAGCAGGAACATCACCCAACATCATGCTGTGTGGTGTTTACAGCAGGAACATCACCAAACATCACGCTGTGTTTTTTTCACAGTAGGAGCATCACCCAGCATCATGCTGTGTGGTGTTCACAGCAGGAGCATCACCCAGCATCACGCTGTGTGGTGTTCACAGTAAGAGCATCACCCAGCTTCATGCTGTGTGGCGTTCACAGCAGGAACATCACCCAGCATCACGCTGTGTGGTGTTCATAGCAGGAACATCACCCAACATCATGCTGTGTGGCGTTCACAGCAGGAACATCACCTAGCATCACGCTGCGTGGTCTTCATAGCAGGAACATCACCCAACACCATGCTGTGTGGCGTCTTACAGCAGGAACATTGCTTCCAACATCATGCTGTACGTGCCCAGCAGAAACATCACCCACATCACGCTTTGTGGTGTTCATAGTAGGAACATCACCCAACATCATGCTGTGCGTTCAGCAGGAACTTCACCAACATCACGCTTTTGTGTGCTCAGCAGGAGCATCACCCAGCATCACGCTGTAGCCCATATAGCAGGAAATATTACCAACATCATGCTGTGTGGCGTTCACAGCAGAAACATCACCAAACATCACGCTGTGTGGTGTCTGGCAGGAACATCACCAACATCATGCTGTGTGGCGTTCACAGAAGCGAACTTCACTCCAACATCATGCTGTGTGGTGTTCACAGCAGGAACATCACCCAACATCACGCTGTGTGGTGTTCACAGCAGGAACATCACCCAACATCATGCTGTGTGGTGTTCACAGCAGTAACATCACCCAACATCATGCTGTGTGGTGTTCACAGCAGGAGCATCACCCAACATCTCGTTGTGTGGTGTTCACAGCAGGAACATCACCCAACATCATGCTGTGTGGTGTTTACAGCAGGAACATCACCAAACATCACGCTGTGTTTTTTTCACAGTAGGAGCATCACCCAGCATCATGCTGTGTGGTGTTCACAGCAGGAGCATCACCCAGCATCACGCTGTGTGGTGTTCACAGTAAGAGCATCACCCAGCTTCATGCTGTGTGATGTTCACAGCAGGAGCCTCACGCAGCATCACGCTGTGTGGTGTTCACGGTAGGATCATCACCCAGCATCACGCTGTGTGGTGTTCACAGCTGGAGCATCACCCAGCATCACGCTGTGTGGTGTTCACAGTAGGAGCATCACCCAGCATCATGCTGTGTGGTGTTCACAGTAGAAGCATCACCCAGCATCATTCTGTGTGGTGTTCACAGCAGGAGCATCACCCAGCATCACGCTGTGTGGTGTTCACAGCAGGAGCATCACCCAGCATCATGCTGTGTGGTGTTCACAGTAGGAGCATCACCCAGCATCATGCTGTGTGGTGTTCACAGTAGGAGCATCACCCAGCATCACGCTGTGTGGTGTTCACAGTAGGAGCATCACCCAGCATCATGCTGTGTGGTGTTCACAGCAGTAGCATCACCCAGCATCATGCTGTGTGGTGTTCACAGTAGGAGTATCACGCAGCATCACGCTGTGTGGTGTTCACAGTAGGAGCATCACCCAGCATCACGCTGTGTGGTGTTCACAGCTGGAGCATCACCCAGCATCACGCTGTGTGGTGTTCACAGTAGGAGCATCACCCAGCATCATGCTGTGTGGTGTTCACAGCTGGAGCATCACCCAGCATCACGCTGTGTGGTGTTCACAGCTGGAGCATCACCCAGCATCACGCTGTGTGGTGTTCACAGTAGGAGCATCACCCAGCATCATGCTGTGTGATGTTCACAGTAGGAGCATCACCCAGCATCATGCTGTGTGGTGTTCACAGCAGCAGCATCACCCAGCATCACGCTGTGTGGTGTTCACAGTAGGAGCATCACCCAGCATCATGCTGTGTGGTGTTCACAGCAGGAGCATCACCCAGCTTCACGCTGTGTGGTGTTCACAGTAGGAGCATCACTCCAGCATCATGCCGTGTGGTGTTCACAGCAGGAGCATCACCCAGTAACGCCGTGCGGTGTTCACAGTGAGCATCACCCTGCATCATGCTGTGTGGTGTTCACAGTAGAGCATCACCCAGCATCACGCTGTGTGTGGTGTCTGGCAGGAGCATCACCCAGCATCATGCTGTGTGGGTGTCTACAGGAGCATCACCCAGCATCACGCTGTGTGGTGTTCACAGCTGGAGCATCACCCAGTATCACGCTGTGTGGTGTTCACAGTAGGAGCATCATCAAGCATCATGCTGTGTGGTGTTCACAGTAGGAGCATCACCCAGCATCATGCTGTGTGGTGTTCACAGCAGGAGCATCACCCAGCATCACGCTGTGTGGTGTTCACAGTAGGAGCATCACCCAGCATCATGCTGTGGTGTGTTCACAGTAAGAGCATCACCCAGCATCATGCTGTGTGGTGTTCACAGCAGGAGCATCACCCAGCATCACGCTGTGTGGTGTTCACAGTAGGAGCATCACCCAACACCACGCTGTGTGGTGTCCACAGCAGGAACATCACCCAACATCACGCTGTGTGGTGTCTGCTGTGCAGGAACATCACCCAGCATCATGCCGTGTATACAGCAGTGAGCATCACCCAGCATCATGTGGTGTTCTGCAGGAGCATCACTCAGTATCATGCTGTGGTGTTCAGTAGGAGCATCACCAGCATCATGCTGTGTGTGGTGTTCACAGTTGGAACATCACCCAGCATCATGCTGTGTGGTGTTCATGCAGGAGCATCACCCAGCATCATGCTGTGTGGTGTTCACAGCAGGAGCATCACCCAGCATCACGCTGTGTGGTGTTCACAGTAGGAGCATCACCCTGCATCATGCTGTGTGGTGTTCACAGTAGGAGCATCACCCAGCATCACGCTGTGTGGTGTTCACAGTAGGAGCATCACCCAGCATCATGCTGTGTGGTGTTCACAGCAGGAGCATCACCCAGCATCACGCTGTGTGGTGTTCACAGTAGGAGCATCACCCAGCATCATGCTGTGGTGTCTACAGCAGAGCATCATCACTCAGCATCACGCTGTGTGGTGTTCAAGCAGTAGGAGCATCACCCAGCATCATGCTGTGTGGTGTTCACAGCAGGAGCATCACCCAGCATCACGGTGTGTGGTGTTCACAGTAAGAGCATCACCCAGCATCATGCTGTGTGGTGTTCACAGCAGTAGCATCACTCAGCATCACGCTGTGTGGTGTTCAAAGTAGGAGTATCACCCAGCATCATGCTGTGTGGTGTTCACAGTAGGAGCATCACCCAGCATCATGCTGTGTGGTGTTCACAGCAGGAGCATCACCCAGCATCACGCTGTGTGGTGTTCACAGTAGGAACATCACCCAGCATCATGCTGTGTGGTGTTCACAGCAGGAGCATCACCCAGCATCATGCTGTGTGGTGTTCACAGTAGGAGCATCACTCAGTATCATGCTGTGTGGTGTTCACAGTAGGAGCATCACCCAGCATCATGCTGTGTGGTGTTCACAGTTGGAACATCACCCAGCATCATGCTGTGTGGTGTTCACAGTAGGAGCATCACCCAGCATCATGCTGTGTGGTGTTCACAGTTGGAACATCACCCAGCATCACGCTGTGTGGTGTTCACAGTAGGAACATCACCCAGCATCATGCTGTGTGGTGTTCACAGCAGGAGCATCACCCAGCATCATGCTGTGTGGTGTTCACAGTAGGAGCATCACTCAGTATCATGCTGTGTGGTGTTCACAGTAGGAGCATCACCCAGCATCATGCTGTGTGGTGTTCACAGCAGGAGCATCACCCAGCATCATGCTGTGTGGTGTTCACAGCTGGAACATCACCCCCTCATAGGTAGCATTAAGGTAATTAATCATCTGATAAGAATGTTAAGTTGTCTAATCTTCAGTTAAATCCCTTTATTCTATATTTATTTCGACTTGCTCCCGTAAGAGTTTTGTGATATGTTAAAGATAAATCGCTTCCATATTGTCGAGGTCAGATTGGACCAATTTTAATACTGGAAGGGAAAGCTGAACGGTATTTTAATATACAGTAGAATTGAATCACACCTGCTTGTGGTCAAATACAACCACAACCAGGATGGCAACACCATACTGCTAGCTACAGTATTAGTAATGCTGCAAACTGGGTGTCAATTATTAATTTTCTGTCACGCTAATTAATGCTGTACACTAGATAACTATTATTCACTCTCTATTTCGCTATTTAATACTTTAAACTCATATAAAATAAAAATAAAATCCCCCAATCAAAGTTTTTATCCGAGACGATATAAAACAACTATTTGTAATAATAATACAAAGATAATCTATATACACCACAAAAACACATTAATATAATCCTTATCCCTCTCGGCGCCCAATTAGGGTTAACACTATAACTGCAAAAAACAGCCCGAAACCAAAGTTTATAAATCCCTTAATTAAAATTTCATTGCAAAAATATAGTAACAAAATGACATCAACCAGCCAATTTTTAGGATACCGAAAATATCAATGTAAATTCATCATTAGTTGTATGGCGAGTTAATACAAAACTCCAATATACGGCATCACCGTCTGATAAGAACACAAACTTTACATTTACGATAGAGAAAAAACTACATGTGTACATTATCTTCATCTGAAAATAAAGTTTGCATGTGTTCCATTGAAATACATTATCATTTTGTGTTATAATGAAAAAAAAAGTCGAACTTAAATTTCATCTTTACATTACGTGATGAACAAAAATAAATACATATGTACTCCATCTGTACCTAAAACAGACACAATGTGAACTTACCTTGTACTGGTGTCTCGACCTGTAAAGACACAAACCAGTGTTAGATACAAGCACTTATCAAGCCCGTTAAATAAACACGAGTAGTATTATATTTTTGAGACTACCACCATGATAAAATAAATCACTAAGGCTAAAGTCAATTATTCCCTCGAGTACATTTCTGTTACCCGAGGCCTTCATTCCTGAAAATGTTACAAACAATGATGAACAAGTTGTTGATATGGAGCTTTACTTGTTACCTACTACTGTACGAGTAAACTGTCTCCATAACTAAGTCTAATCATACCAAGTAAAATGGGAAGGCGGGGAAGAGAGGATTATCATGTGTACAGGAATATCTGGCTACACCAGCGGCATATCCAGGATTTTCTCTGGTGGCAAGATAGAAGATTTCCCCCAAATATTCAATACTTTATCCCATTTTTTCTAACCTAAGACACCTCGAAAAGTATGCATAAAGAACTTTCCTAAAATAGGTGTTCATTTTTAAGAGGATGCTGGCTGCACCCTTCTCCACCCCCACCTCCTCCCTCCATCCTCCTCTGAATCAGCTATTAGTATTTATGTCATAAACTTAGAGAACAGAAATTGGTCTTTATTGCGGGAACAAGACCCACGCTCTCGGGAACAAGACCCACG
>NW_024710947.1:0-29197 GCF_018991925.1 Homarus americanus | reverse complement strand
CATATATATTTCATTAGCCCAATAAAGCACGCTTACTTCTACATATAATTAACACCTCACCCCACCAGGATTTGAACCCACGATCTTATAATTGTGACCGGGGAATGCTACCTCTGGGCCACTAGTTCAATAAAAGCAGTGCTAGACTCTACTATATTTCACACAAAGCCTGTTCAACGAGCTTACGGCTCTGTGAACCACTATAGGGGACCACCCGTGCCGCTCAGGTGATCAGAGCAACGTTTAACCAAATGCGGCTTCGAAACCCGAGGATCCATATATATTTCATTAGTCCAATAAAGCACGCAGACTTCTACATATAATCAAAGCCTCACCCCACCAGGATTTAAACCCAAGATCTTATAATTGTGACCGAACGCAATTCTGGGCCACCAGGACAATAAAAGCACTCCTAGACTCTGCTATATTTCACACAAAGCCTGCTCAACGAGCTTATGGCGCTGTGAACCACTATAGGGAACCACCCGTGTCGATTAGGTGATCAGAGCAATGTTTTACCAAATCCGGCCTGGAAACACGAGGATCTATATATGTTTCATTAGCCCAATAAAGCACGCGGACTTCTACATATAATCAACACCTCTACCTCCCCACCCAGGATGCAAACCAAGATCTAATGTACAGGGAACGCCACCAGCCACTAGACACTAAAAGCAGTCCTAGACTCTACTATATTTCACACAAAGCCTGTTCAACTACCTTATGGCGCCATGAACTTCTAATGGGGACTACCCGTGCTAATTTAGGTGATCAGAGCAACGTTTACCAAATGGCTTCGAAACAGGAGAATCCATATATATTTCATTAGCCCAATAAAGCACGGACTTCTACATATAATCAACACCTCACCCCACCAGGATTTAAACCCAAGATCTTATAATGGTGACCGGGGAACGCTACCTCTGGGCCACCAGGACAATAAAAGCAGTCCTAGACTCTACTATATTTCACACAAAGCCTGTTTAACGAGCTTATGGCGCCGTGAACCTCTAATGGGGACCACCCGTGCCGCTTAGGTAATCAGAGCAACGTTTTACCGAATGCGGCTTCGAAACACGAGGATCCATATATATTTCATTAGCCCAATAAAGCACGCGGACTTCTACATATAATCAACACCTCACCCCAACAGGATTTAAACCCAAGATCTTATAATTGTGACCGGGGAACGCTACCTCTGGGCCACTAGGACAATAAAAGCAGTCCTAGACTCTATTATATTTCACACAATGCCTGTTCAACGAGCTTATGGCGCTGTGAACCACTATAGGGGACCACCCGTGCCACTTAGGTGATCAGAGCACGTTTAACCAAATGCGGCTTCGAAACCCGAGGATCCATATATATTTCATTAGCCCAATAAAGCACGCAGACTTCTACATATAATCGACGCCTCACCCCACCAGGATTTGAAGCCACGATCTTATAATTGTGACCGGGGGACGCTACCTCTGGGCAACCAGGACAATAAAAGCAGTCCTAGACTCTACTATATTTCACACAAAGCCTGTTAAACGAGCTTATGGCGCTGTGAACCACTATAGGGGACCACCCGTGCCGCTTAGGTGATCAGAACAACGCTTTACCAAATGCTGTTTTGAAACACGAGGATCCATATATATTTCATTAGCCCAATAAAGCACGTGGACGTCTACATATAATCAACGCCTCACCCCACCAGGATTTGAAGCCACGATCTTATAATTGTGACCGGGGAACGCTACCTCTGGGCCAACAGGACAATAAAAGCATTCGTAGATTCTACTATATTTCACACAAAGCCTGTTCAACGACCTTATGGAACCGTGAACCTCTTATGGGGACCACCCGTGCTGCTTAGGTGATCAGAGCAACGTTTTACCAAATGCGGCTTCAAAACACGAGGATCCATATATATTTCATTCCCCAATAAAGCACGCGGCTTCTACATATAATCAACACCTCACCCCACCAGGATTCGAACCCATGATCTTCTAATTGTGACCGGGGAACGCTACCTCTGGGCCACCAGGACAATAAAAGCAGTCCTAGACTCTGCTATATTTCCCACAAAGCCTGTTCAACGGGCTTATGGCACCGTGAACATCTAATGGGGACCACCCGTGCCGCTTAGGGTGATCATGCAACAACGTTTTACCAAATGCATCGAAACAGAGGATCCATATATATTTATTAGCCCAATACAGCACTAACTTCTACATATAATCAACACCTCACCCCACCAGGATTTCACAACTAACGACTTCAATACCAGACCTCTGGGCCATCAGACAATATAAGCAGTCCTAGACTCTCATATATTTCACACAAAGCCTGTTCAACGAGCTATGGCGCCGTGAACCACTATAGGGGACAACCCGTGCCGCTTAGGTGATCAGAGCAACGTTTACCCAAATGCGGCTTCAAAACCCGAGGATCCATATATATTTCATTAGCCCAATAACGCACGCAGAATTCTACATATAATCAACGCCTCACCCCACCAGGATTTGAAGCCACGATCTTATAATTGTGACCGGGGAACGCTACCTCTGGGCCACCACGACAATAAAAGCAGTCATACACTCTGCTATATTTCACCCAAAGCCTGTTCAACGAGCTTATGGCGTCGTGAACCTCTAATGGGTACCACCCGTGCCACTTAGGTGATCAGAGCAACGTTTTAACAAATGCGGCTTCGAAACAGGAGAATCCATATATATTTCATTAGCCCAATAAAGCACGCGGACTTCTACATATAATAAACACCTCACCCCACCAGGATTTAAACCCAAGATCTTATAATTGTGACCGGGGAACGCTACCTCTGGGCCACCAGGACAATAAAAGCAGACCTAGACTCTACTATTTTTCACACAAAGCCTGTTTAACGAGCTTATGGCGCCGTGAACCTCTAATGGGGACCACCCGTGCCGCTTAGGTGATCAGAGCAACGTTTTACCGAATGCGGCTTCGAAACACGAGGATCCATATATATTTCATTAGCCCAATAAAGCATGCGGACTTCTACATATAATCAACGCCTCACCCCACCAGGATTTAAACCCACGATCTTATAATTGTGACCGAGGAACGCTACCTATGGGCCACCAGGACACTATAAGCAGTCCTAGACTCTGTTATATTTAACACAAAGCCTGTTCAACGAGCTTATGGGGCTGTGAACCACTATAGGGGACCACCCGTGCCACTTAGGTGATCAGAGCAACGTTTTACCAAATGCTGCTTCGAAACAGGAGAATCCATATATATTTCATTAGCCCAATAAAGCACGCAGACTTCTACATATAATCAACACCTCACCCCACCAGGATTTAAACCCAAGATCTTATAATTGTGACCGGGGAACGCTACCTCTGGGCCACCAGGACAATAAAAGCAGTCCTAGAATCTACTATATTTCACACAAAGCCTGTTTAACGAGCTTATGGCGCCGTGAACCTCTAATGGGGCCCACCCGTGCCACTTAGGTGATCAGAGCAACGTTTTACCGAATGCGGCTTCGAAACACGAGGATCCATATATATTTCATTAGCCCAATAAAGCACGCGAACTTCTACATATAATCAACACCTCACCCCACCAGGATTTAAACCCAAGATCTTATAATTGTGACCGGGGAACGCTACCTCTGGGCCACTAGGACAATAAAAGCAGTCCTAGACTCTACTATATTTCACACAATGCCTGTTCAACGAGCTTATGGTGCTGTGAACCACTATAGGGGACCACCCGTGCCGCTTAGGTGATCAGAGCACGTTTAACCAAATGCGGCTTCGAAACCCGAGGATCCATATATATTTCATTAGCCCAATAAAGCACGCAGACTTCTACATATAATCGACGCCTCACCCCACCAGGATTTGAAGCCACGATCTTATAATTGTGACCGGGGGACGCTACCTCTGGGCAACCAGGACAATAAAAGCAGTCCTAGACTCTACTATATTTCACACAATGCCTGTTTAACGAGCTTATGGCGCCGTGAACGTCTAAAGGGGACCACCCGTGCCGCTTACGTGATCAGAGCAACGTTTTACCGAATGCGGCTTCGAAACACGAGGATCCATATATATTTCATTAGCCCAATAAAGCACGCGGACTTCTACATATAATCAACGCCTCACCCCACCAGGATTTGAAGAACATCTTATAATTGTGACTGGGGAACGCCACTTGGGCCACGCCAGGACAATAAAAGCAGTCCTAGACTCTAAGAGAGCTTCTCACACAAAGCCTGTTCAACGAGCTATGGCGTCGTGAACCTCTAATGGGGACCACCCTCGTGCCACTTAGGTGATCAGAGCAGTTGCTTTGTCGGCAAATGCGGCTTCGAAACAGGAGAATCCATATTTCATTAACCCAACAAAGCACGCTGACTTACATATAATCAACACCTCACCCCACCAGGATTTAAACCCAAGATCTATAATTGTGACCGGGAACGCCACCTCTGGGCCAATTACAGGGACAATAAAAGCAGTCCTAGACTCTACTATATTTCACACAATGCCTGTTCAACGAGCTTTTATGGCGCCAGAACCTCTAATGGGGACCACCCGTGCCGCTTAGGTGATCAGAGCAACGTTTAACCAAATGCGGCTTCGAAACCCGAGGATCCATATATACTTCATTAGCCCAATAAAGCACGCAGAATTCTACATATAATCAACGTCTCACCCCACCAGGATTTGAAGCCACGATCTTATAATTGTGACCGGGGGACGCTACCTCTGGGCCACCAGGACAATAAAAGCAATCCTAGACTCTACTATATTTCACACAAAGCCTGTTCGACGAGCTTATGACGCTGTGAACCACTATAGGGGACCACCCGTGCCGCTTAGGTGATCAGAGCAACGTTTAACCAAATGCAGCTTCGAAACAGGAGAATCCATATGTATTTCATTAGCCCAATAAAGCACGCGGACTTCTACATATAATCAACACCTCACCCCACCAGGATTTAAACCCAAGATGTTATAATTGTGACCGGGGAACGCTACCTCTGGGCCACCAGGAAAAAAAAGCAGTCCTAGACTCTGCTATATTTCACACAAAGCCTGTTCAACGAGCTTATGGCGCCGTGAACCTCTAATGAAGGCACCCGTGCCGCTTAGGTGATCAGAGCAACGTTTTACCAAATGCGGCTTCAAAACACGAGGGTCCATATATATTTCATTAGCCCAATAAAGCACGCGGACTTCTACATATAATCAACACCTCACCCCACTAGGATTCAAACCCACGATCTTATAATTGTGACCGGGGTATGCTACCTCTGGGCCACCAGGACACAAAAAGCAGTCCTAGACTCTGCTATATTTCACACAAATCTTGTTCAACGAGCTTATGGCACAGTGAACCTCTAATGGGGACCACCCGTGCCGCTTAGGTGATCAGAGCAACGCTT
Organism: Homarus americanus; assembly: GCF_018991925.1. Taxonomy (NCBI): domain Eukaryota; kingdom Metazoa; phylum Arthropoda; class Malacostraca; order Decapoda; family Nephropidae; genus Homarus; species Homarus americanus. The sequence continues at coordinate 23,763 of NW_024710947.1, read as the reverse complement.
TACCAAATGCGGTTTTGAAACACGAGGGTCCATATATATTTCATTAGCCCAATAAAGCAGTCGGACTTCTATATATAACAAACACCTCACCCCACCAGGATTCAAACCCACAATCTTATAATTGTGACCGGGGTATGCTACCTCTGGGCAACCAGTACAATAAAAGCAGTCCTAGATTCTACTATATTTCACACAAAGCCTGTTAAACGAGCTTATGGCGCTGTGAACCACTATAGGGGACAACCCGTGCTGCTTAGGTGATCAGAACAACGCTTTACCAAATGCGGTTTTGAAACACGAGGATCCATATATATTTCATTAGCCCAATAAAGCACGTGGACTTCTACATATAATCAACGCCTCACCCCACCAGGATTTGAAGCCACGATCTTATAATTGTGACCGGGGAACGCTACCTCTGGGCCAACAGGACACTAAAAGCATTCGTAGACTCTACTATATTTCACACAAAGTCTGTTCAACGACCTTATGGCGCCGTGAACCTCTAATGGGGACCACCTGTGCCGCTTAGGTGATCATAACAACGTTTTAGCAAATGCGGCTTCAAAACACGAGGATCCATATATATTTCATTCCCCAATAAAGCACGCGGCTTCTACATAAGAACATAAGAACATAAGAATGGAGGAAACTGCAGCGGGCCTATTGGCCCATACTGGGCAGTTCCGTTTACACCCAACCCCTATTGCTCATATGAGCATCCAACCTATGTTTGAAGCAATTCAGCGAATTCGAGTTAATGATGATATTTGGTAACTTGTTCCATTCATCCACTACTCTGTTTCCAAACCAGTGTTTACCTATTTCACGCCTAAATCTAAATTTGTCTAATTTAAAACCATTGTTACGAGTTCGCTCCTGGTTGGATAATTTGAGTACCTTTGTAATGTCCCCTTTGTTTAGCCCTGTCTTCCACTTATACACCTCTATCAGGTCACCCCTCGCTCTACGTCTCTCGAAGGAGTGCAAATTAAGATGCTTTAACCTGTCTCTGTATTCAAGGTTCCTAATGCCCGGGATTAGTCTTGTCATTCTCCTCTGAATTCTTTCCAAGGATTCTATATCCATTCTGTAATACGGTGACCAGAACTGAACTGCGTAATCCAGGTGTGGTCTCACAAGAGCAAGATACAGTTTTAGGATGACCTCGCTAGTCTTGTAACTAACACTCCTTTGTATGAACCCAAGTACTTTATTAGCCTTGTTACGAGCAAAACACATTGTTTACTTGGCTTAAGGTTCTTACTTATCATTACTCCTAAATCTCTCTCGCAGTCGGATTTCTCTATGGCATCGTTGTTCATCTGGTATCTGGTTTCCCTGTTTACATCTCCTATACTGAGTACTTTACATTTGTCGACATTGAATTTCATCTGCCATTTTTCAGACCATTCGAAAAATTTGTTCAGATCTTCCTGTAGTTTTGCCGAGTCCTCGTCAGATTTGATAACACGTCCTATTTTAGTGTCATCAGCAAATTTACTTATGTTGCTGTCTATGCCGATATCTATGTCGTTTATGTATATAATAAACAATAATGGTCCAAGTACTGAGCCTTGGGGAACTCCACTTGTGACGTTGCTCCAATGGGACTTAGTGCCGCTAATGCTCACTCGCTGTTTCCTGTCCTGTAACCACGCCCTATCCATTTAAGGATGTCACCTTTGATGCCATGAGCTTCTACCTTTCTAATTAGTCTTTCGTGGGGAATTTCTGTCGAAGGCTTGCTAAAAGTCGAGATATGTACCACATCATAATTGTGCCCCTCGGCCACTGATTCGAAAACTGATGAAAAAGAATGTTAATAGATTAGTTAGGCAAGAACGTCCGCTTGTGAAGCCATGCTGGGAATCATTGATAAATCGGTGCTTCTCCAGGTGATTTCCTGAATAGAGTTTGGAATGATTGTTTCCAGTAATTTGCCTACAATTGATGTTAGACTGATTGGACGGTAGTTAGAGGATAGTGATCTATCCCCCTTCTTGAAAATCGGTATTACATTCGCTATCCTCCAGGATTCTGGTACTACACCTGTTTTAAGGACATGTTAAACAACTTTGCTAAGGGCATACTAAGCTCTTCCTTATATTCCTTTAATACTCTGGCAAATATCTCATCGGGACCAGGTGACTTATTAGGCTTTAGTTTGTCTATTTGCTTACTAACATCGTTACTAGTCACTACTATCTCACTTAATTTGTTTTCTTCACTATCTCTGAATAGAGTCGGTGCCTCGGGAATCATGTTTAAATTTTCGGTGGTGAAAACTGTTGAAAAATATTTATTTAAATTATTGCTCATTTCTCCGTCGTTATCAGTGAGCTCGCCGGAGTCTGACCGTATTGGTCCAATCTTTTCTCGTGTTTTAGTTTGATACATATAAACAACACCTCACCCCACCAGGATTCGAACCCATGATCTTCTAATTGTGACCGGGGAACGCTACCTCTGGGCCACCAGGACAATAAAAGCAGTCCTAGACTCTGCTATATTTCCCACAAAGCCTGTTCAACGGGCTTATGGCACCGTGAACATCTAATGGGGACCACCCGTGCCGCTTAGGTGATCATAACAACGTTTTACCAAATGCGGCTTCGAAACAGGAGGATCCATATATATTTCATTAGCCCAATAAAGCACGCGAACTTCTACATATAATCAACACCTCACCCCACCAGGATTTCAACCAACGATCTTAAAATTGTGACCGGGGAACGCTACCTCTGGGCCACGAGGACAATAAAAGCAGTCCTAGACTCTGCTATATTTCACACAAAGCCTGTTCAACGAGCTTATGGCGCCGTGAACCACTATAGGGGACAACCCGTGCCGCTTAGGTGATCAGAGCAACGTTTACCCAAATGCGGCTTCAAAACCCGAGGATCCATATATATTTCATTAGCCCAATAACGCACGCAGAATTCTACATATAATCAACGCCTCACCCCACCAGGATTTGAAACCACGATCTTATAAATGTGACTGGGGAACGCTACCTCTGGGCCACCAGGACAATAAAAGCAGTCCTAGACTCTGCTATATTTCACACAAAGCCTGTTCAACGAGCTTATGGCGTCGTGAACCTCTAATGGGGACCACCCGTGCCACTTAGGTGATCAGAGCAACGTTTTACCAAATGCGGCTTCGAAACAGGAGAATCCATATATATTTCATTAGCCCAATAAAGCACGCGGACTTCTACATATAATCAACGCCTCACCCCACCAGGATTCGAACCCATGATCTTCTAATTGTGACCGGGGAACGCTACCTCTGGGCCACCAGGACAATAAAAGCAGTCCTAGACTCTGCTATATTTCACACAAAGCCTGTTCAACGAGCTTATGGCGCTGTGAACCTCTAATGGGGACCACCCGTGCCACTTAGGTGATCAGAGCAACGTTTTACCAAAAGCGGCTTCGAAACAGGAGAATCCATATATATTTCATTAGCCCAATAAAGCACGCGGAATTCTACATATAATCAACACCTCACCCCACCAGGATTTAAACCCAAGATCTTATAATTGTGACCGGGGAACGCTACCTCTGGGCCACCAAGACAATAAAAGCAGTCCTAGACTCTACTATATTTCACACAAAGCCTGTTTAACGACCTTATGGCGCCCTGAACCTCTAATGGGGACCACCCGTGCCGCTTAGGTGATGAGAGCAACGTTTTACCAAATGCCGCTTCGAAACACGAGGATCCATATATATTTCATTAGCCCAATAAAGCACGCGATCTCTAAGCATATAATCAACACCTCCCCCCACCAGGATTTAAACCCAAGATCTTATAATTGTGACCGGGGAACGCTACCTCTGGGCCACTAGGACAATAAAAGCAGTCCTAGACTCTACTATATTTCACACAATGCCTGTTCAACGAGCTTATGGTGCTGTGAACCACTATAGGGGACCACCCGTGCCGCTTAGGTGATCAGAGCACGTTTAACCAAATGCGGCTTCGAAACCCGAGGATCCATATATATTTCATTAGCCCAATAAAGCACGCCGGACTTCTAAGCATATAATCAACACCACCCCACCAGGTTTTAAACCCAAGATCTTATAATTGTGACTGTGAACGCTACCTCTGGGCCACCAGGAAAAAAAAGCAGTCCTAGACTCTGCTAAATTTCACACAAAGCCTGTTCAACGAGCTTATGGCGCCGTGAACCTCTAATGGGGACCACCTGTGCCGCTTAGGTGATCAGAGCAACATTTTACCAAATGTGGCTTCAAAACACTAGGGTCCATATATATTTCATTAGCCCAATAAAGCACGCGGACTTCTACATATAATCAACACCTCACCCCACTAGGATTCAAACCCATGATCTTATAATTGTGAACGGGGTATGCTACCTCTGGGCCACCAGGACACTAAAAGCAGTCCTAGACTCTGCTATATTTCACACAAATCCTGTTCAACGAGCTTATGGCGCAGTGAACCTCTAATGGGGACCACCCGTGCCGCTTATTTGATCAGAGCAACGTTTTACCAAATCCGGCTTGGAAACACGAGGATCCATATATATTTCATTAGCCCAATAAAGCACGCGGACTTCTACATATAATCAACACCTCACCCCACCAGGATTTCAACCCACAATCTTATAATTGTGACCGGAGAACGCTACCTCTGGGCCACTAGGACAATAAAAGCAGTCCTAGACTCTACTATATTTCACACAATGCCTGTTCAACGAGCTTATGGCGCTGTGAACCACTATAGGGGACCACCCGTGCCGCTTAGGTGATCAGAGCAACGTTTAACCAAATGCGGCTTCGAAACCCGAGGATCCATATATATTTCATTAGCCCAATAATGCACGCAGACTTCTACATATAATCAACGCCTCACCCCACCAGGATTTGAAGCCACGATCTTATAATTGTGACCGGGGGACGCTACCTCTGGGCCACCAGGAACATAAAAGCAGTCCTAGACTCTACTATATTTCACACAAAGCCTGTTCAACGAGCTTATGACGCCGTGAACCACTAATGGGGAACACCCGTGCCAATAAGGTGATCAGAGCAAAGTTTTACCAGATCCGGCTTGGAAACACGAGGATCCATATATATTTCATTAGCCCAATAAAGCACTCGGACTTCTACATATAATCAACACCTCACCCCACCAGGATTCAAACCCACAATCTTATAATTGTGACCGGGGTATGCTACCTCTGGGCCACCAGGACAACAAAAGCAGTCCTAGATTCTACTATATTTCACACAAAGCCTGTTAAACGAGCTTATGGCGCTGTGAACCACTATAGGGGTCCACCCGTGCCGCTTAGGTGATCAGAGCAACGCTTTACCAAATGCGGTTTCGAAACACGAGGATCGATATATATTTCATTAGCCCAATAAAGCAAGCGGACTTCTACATATAATCAACGCCTCACCCCACCAGGATTTGAAGCCACGATCTTATAATTGTGACCGGGGAACGCTACCTTTGGGCCAACAGGACAATAAAAGCATTCATCGACTACTATATTTCACACAAAGCCTGTTCAACGACCTTATGGCGCCGTGAACCTCTAATGGGGACCATCCGTGCCACTTAGGTGATCAGAGCAACGTTTCACCAAATCCGGCTTCGAAACACAAGGATCCATATATATTTCATTAGCCCAATAGAGCACGCGGACTTCTACATATAATCAACACCTCACTCCACCAGGATTCGAACCCACGATCTTATAATTGTGACCGAGGAACGCTACCTATGGGCCACCAGGACACTATAAGCAGTCCTAGACTCTGTTATATTTCACACAAAGCCTGTTCAACGAGCTTATGGCGCCGTGAACCTATCATTGGGACCACCCGTGCCGCTTAGGTGATAAGAGCAACGTTTTCCAAATCCGGCTTGGAAACACGAGGATCCATAGATATTTCATTAGCTCAATAAAGCACGCTGACTTCTACATATAATCAACACCTCACCCCACCAGCATTTGAACCCACTATCTTACAATTGTGACCGGGGAACGGTACCTCTGGGCAACCAGGACAATAAAAGCAGTCCTAGATTCTACTATATTTCACACAAAGCCTGTTCAACGCCCTTATGGCGCCATGAACCTCTAATGGGGACCACCCGTGCCGCTTAGGTGATCAGAGCAAAGTTTTACCAGATCCGGCTTGGAAACACGAGGATCCATATATATTTCATTAGCCCAATAAATCACTCGGACTTCTACATATAATCAACACCTCACCCTACCAGGATTCAAATCCACGATCTTATAATTTTGACCGGGGTATGCTACCTCTGGGCCACCAGGACACTAAAAGCAGTCCTAGACTCTGCTATATTTCACACAAATCCTGTTCAACGAGCTTATGGCGCAGTGAACCTCTAATGGGGACCACCCGTTCCGCTTATGTGATCAGAGCAACGTTTTACCAAATCCGGCTTGGAAACACGAGGATCCATATATATTTCATTAGCCCAATAGAGCACGCGGACGTCTACATATAATCAACGCCTCACCCGACAAGGATTTGAAGCCACGATCTTATAATTGTGACCGGGTAACGCTACCTCTGGGCCACCAGGACAATAAAAGCAGTCCTAGACTCTGCTATATTTCACACAAAGCCTGTTCAACGAGCTTGTGGCGCCGTGAACCTCTCATTGGGACCACCTGTGCCACTTAGGTGATCAGAGCAACGTTTTACCAAATGCGGCTTCGAAACACGAGGATCCATATATATTTCATTAGCCCAATAAAGCACGCGGACTTCTACATATAATCAACACCTCACTCCACCAGGATTCGAACCCACGATCTTATAATTGTGACCGAGGAACGCTACCTACGGGCCACCAGGACACTATAAGCAGTCCTAGACTTTACTATATTTCACACAAAGCCTGTTCAACGACCTTATGGCGCCATGAACCTCTAATGGGGACCACCGTACCACTTAGGTGATCAGAGCAACGTTTTACCAAATCCGGCTGGAAACACGAGGATCCATATATATTTCATTAGCCCAATAAAGAAGGCGGACTTCTACATATAATCAACGCCTCACCCGACAAGGATTTGAAGCCACGATCTTATAATTGTGACCGGGTAACGCTACCTCTGGGCCACCAGGACAATAAAAGCAGTCCTAGACTCTGCTATATTTCACACAAAGCCTGTTCAACGAGCTTGTGGCGCCGTGAACCTCTCATTGGGACCACCTGTGCCACTTAGGTGATCAGAGCAACGTTTTACCAAATGCGGCTTCGAAACACGAGGATCCATATATATTTCATTAGCCCAATAAAGCACGCGGACTTCTACATATAATCAACACCTCACCCCACCACGTTTTAAACCCACGATCTTATAATTGTGACCGGGGAACGCTACCTCTGGGCCACCAGGATAATTAAAGCAGTCCTAGACTGTGCTATATTTCACACAAAGCCTGTTCAAGGAGCTTTTGGCGCCGTGAACCTCTAATGGGGACCACCCGTGCCGCTTAGGTGATCAGAGCAACGTTTTACCAAATGCGGCTTCAAAACACGAGGATCCATATATATTTCATTTGCCCTAAAAAACACGCGGACTTCTACATATAATCAACACCTCACCCCACCAGCATTCGAACCCACGATCTTCTAATTGTGACCGGGGAACGCTACCTCTGGGCCACCAGGACAATAAAAGCAGTCCTAGACTCTGCTATATTTTACAAAAAGCCTGTTCAACGAGCTTATGGCGCTGTGAACCTCTAATGGCGACCATCCATGCCGCTTAGGTGATCAGAGCAACGTTTTACCAAATCCGGCTTGGAAACACGAGGATCCATATATATTTCATTAGCCCAATAAAACACTCGGACTTCTACATATAATCAACACCTCACCCCACCAGGATTCAAACCCACAATCTTATAATTGTGACCGGGGTATGCTACCTCTGGGCCACCAGGACAATAAAAGCAGTCCTAGACTCTACTATATTTCACACAAAGCCTGTTCAACGAGCTTATGGCGCTGTGAACAACTATAGGGGACCACTCGTGCCGCTTAGGTGATCAGAGCAACGTTTTACCAAATGCGGTTTCGAAACACGAGGATCCATATATATTTCATTAGCCCAATAAAGCACGCGGACTTCTACATATAATCAACGCCTCACCCCACCAGGATTTGAAGCCACGATCTTATAATTGAGACCGGGGAACGCTACCTCTGGGCCAATGAACTTTGTTATACTCGATGAGGGGTCTTTGTTATACTCGATTAGGGGACTTTGTTATACTCGATGAGGACGCTTTGTTTTTCTCGATCAGGGGACTTTGCTATACTCGACCAGGGGACTTTGTTATACTGGGCCAGGGGACTTTTTTATACTCAATCAGCGGACTTTGTTATACTCGATCAGGGGACTTTTCTATACTCGTCTCGGGGGCTTTTTTATACTCGATCAGGGGACTTTGTTTTACTCGATCAGAGGACTTTGTCTTACTCGATCAGGGCCCTTTGCTATACTCGACCAGGGGACTTTGTTATAATCGATCAGGGTACTTTGTTATGCTCGATATGGGGACTTTGTTATACCGGGCCAGGGGACTTTTTTATACTCGATCAGGGGACTTTGTTATACTCGATCACTGGACTTTTGTTATACTCGATCAGGGGATTTAATGTTAGACCCGAACAGGGGACTTTGTTATACTCGACCAGGGGACTTTGTTATAATCGATCAGGGGATATGTTATACTCGATCAGGGGACTTTGTTATACTCGATCAGGGGACTTTGTTATACCTGATTAAGGGACTTCGTTATACTCGATCAGGGGACTTTGTTATACTTGATCAGAGGACTTTGTTATACTCGACCAGGGGCCTGTGTTATTCTCGATTAGAAAACTTTGTTATACTCGACCAGAGGACTTTCTTATACTCCACCAGGGACTTGTTATACTCGATCAGGGGATATGTTATACTCGATCAGGGGACTTTGTTATACTCGGTTCAGGGGACTTTGTTATACTCGTCCAGGGGGCTTTGTTATACTAGCATCAGAGGACTTTGTTATACTCGATGAGGGGACTTTGTCTTACTTGATGAGGAACCTTTGTTATGCTCGACCAGGGGACTTTGTTATAATCGATTAGGGGACTTTGTTACGCTCGATCTGGGGAATTTGTTAAACTGGGCCAGGAGACGTTGTTATACTCGATCAGGGGATATGTTATACTCGATCAGGGGTCTTTGTTATACTGGAGCAGGGGACTTTGTTATACTCGTTCAGGGAACTTTGTTATACTCGATCAGTGAACTTTGTTATTCTCATCCAGGGGGCTTTGTTATACTCGATGATGGGACTTTGTTATACTAGATGAGAGAACTTTGTTATACTCGTCTAGGGGGCTTTGTTATACTCGATCAGGGGACTTTGCTATACTCGATCAGGGAAATTTGGTATGCTTGATCTAGGAACTTTGTTATACTGGGCCAAGGAACTTTTTTATACTCGATCAGGGGACTTTGTTACAGTGGACCAGGGGACATTTTTATACTCGATCAGGAGACTTTGTTATACTCGATTAGGGGCTTTTGTGATACTCGATCAGGGGACTTTCCTATACTCCACCAGGGACTTTCTTATATTCGATCAGGGGATATGTAATACTCGATCAGGGGACTTTGTTATACACGATCTGGGATCTTTGTTATACTCGTCCAGGGGGCTTTGTTATACTCGATCAGGGGACTTTGTTATACTCGATCAGGGGACTTTGTCTCATTCGATCAGGGCCTTTGATATACTCGACTTGGGGACTTTGTTATAATCGATCAGGGGACTTTGTTACGCTCGATCTGGGGACTTTGTTATACTGGGCCAGGAGACTTTGTAATACTCGATCAGGGGATATGTTATACTCGATCAGGGGACTTTGTTATACTGGACCAGGGGACTTTGCTATACTCGTCTAGGGGACTTTGTTATAATCGATCATGGGACTTTGTTATACTCGAACAGGGGACATTGTTATACTCGATCAAGGGACTTTGTTATACTCGACCAGGGATCTTTTTTATACTTGACCAATGGACTTTGTTATACTCGATGAGGGGACTTTGTTATACTCGACCAGGGGATTTTGTTATACTCGATCAGGGGACTTCTTTATACTCGACCAGAGGACTTTGTGATACTCAATCAGGAGATATGTTATACTCGATTAGGGGACTTTGTTATACTCAACCAGGGGACTTTGTTATACTCGATCAGGGGACTTTGTTATATGCGATCAGGAGACTTTGTTATACTCGATTAGGGGCCTTTGTTATACTCGATGAGGGGACTTTATTATACTCGACCAGTGGACTTTGCTATAGTCGACCAGGGGACTTTGTTATACTCGATTAGGGGACTTTGTTATACTCGACCAGGGGACTTTTTTGTACTTGATCAGGGGAATTTGTCTTACTCGATCAGGGGACTTTGTTATACTCGACCGGAAGACTTTGTTATACTCGATCAGGTGATATGTTACACTCGATCCGGGGACTTTGTTATTCTCGACGAGGGGCCTCTTTATACTCGATTAGAAAACTTTGATATACTCGACCAGGGACTTTGTTATATTCGATCAGGGGATATGTAATACTCGATCAGGGGACTTTGTTATACTCGATCAGGGGTCTTTGTCTTACTCGAGCAGGGCCCTTTGCTATACTCGACCGGGGGACTTTGTTATAATCGATGAGGGGTCTTTGGTATGCTCGATCTAGGGACTTTTTTATTCTGGGCAAGGGGGCTTTTTTATACTCGATCAGGGGGCTTTGTTACAATGGACCAGAGGACATTTCTATACTCGATTAGGGGACTTTGTTACACTCGATTAGGGGACTTTTGTTACACTCGATCAGGGGACTTTGTTATACTCGAACAGGGGCCTTTGTTATACTCGATTAGGGACTTTTTTATACTCGAGCAGGGGGCTTTGTTATACTCGATTAGGGGACTTTGTTATACTCGATCAGGAGGCTTTGTCTTATTCGATCAGGGGACTTTGCTATACTCGACCAGGGGACTTTGTTATACTCGAACAGGGGAATTTGTTATAGTCGACTAGGGAAAATTTTTATACTTGACCAATGAACTTTGTTATACTCGATGAGGGGTCTTTGTTATACTCGATTAGGGGACTTTGTTATACTCGATGAGGACGCTTTGTTTTTCTCGATCAGGGGACTTTGCTATACTCGACCAGGGGACTTTGTTATACTGGGCCAGGGGACTTTTTTATACTCAATCAGTGGACTTTGTTATACTCGATCAGGGGACTTTGTTATACTCGTCTAGGGGGCTTTTTTATACTCGATCAGGGGACTTTGTTATACTCGATCAGAGGACTTTGTCTTACTCGATCAGGCCCCTTTGCTATACTCAACCAGGGGACTTTGTTATTATCGTACAGGGTACTTTGTTATGCTCGATATGGGGACTTTGTTATACCGGGCGAGGGGACTTTTTTTATACTCGATCAGGGGACTTTGTTATACTCGATCAGGGCCTTTGTTATACTCGATCACGGGACTTTGTTATAATCGATGAGGGGCCTTTGTTATACTCGATCAGGGGCCTTTGTTATACTAGATCAAGGGACTTTGTTATACTCGATCAGGGGACTTTCTTATACTCGAGCAGGGGGCTGTGTTATACTCGATCAGGGGACTTTGTTATACTCGAAGTGGAGGCTTTGTTATACTCGATGAGGGGACTTTGCTATACTCGACCAGGGGACTTTGTTATACTCTATCAGGGGACTTTGTTATACTCGACCAGGGGACTTTTTTATACTTGACCAATGGACTTTGTTATACTCGATGAGGGGCCTTTGTTATACTCGATCTGGGGACTTAGCTATACTCGATGAGGGGACTTTGTTATACTCCATCAGGGGACTTTTTTATACTCGACCAGAGGACTTTGTTATACTCGATCAGGGGACTTTGTTATACTCGACCAGTGGACTTTTTTATACTTGACCAATGGACTTTGTTATACTCAATGAGGGGCCTTTGTTATACTCGACCAGGGGACTTTGTTATACTCGACCAGGGGACATTGTTATATGTGATCAGGGGACTTTTTTATACTCGATCAGGGAATTTGTTATTCTCAACCAGAACACTTTGTTATACTCGATCAGGGGATATGCTATACTCGATCAGGGGACTTGGTTATACTGGACCAGAGGACTTTGTTATACTCGTCCAGGGGGCTTTGTTATATTACGATCAGGGGACTTTGTTATTCTCGACCAGGGGACTTTGTTATACTCGACCAGAGGCCTTTGTTATACTCGGTCTGGGTGACTTTGTTATAATCGATCAAGGGACTTTGTTATGCTCGATCTGGGGAATTTGTTATACTGGGCCTGGAGACTTTGTTATACTCGATCAGGGGATATGTTATACTCGATCAGGGGACTTTTTTATACTTGACCAGAGGACTTTGTTATACTCGATGAGGGGGCTTTGTTATACTCGACCAGGGGACTTTGTTATACTCGATCAGGGGCCTTTGTTATACTCGATCAGGGGACTTTGTTATACTCGATAAGGGGACTTTGTTATACTCGATTAGGGGACTTTGTCATACTCGATCAGGGCCCTTTCCTATACTCGACCAGGGGACTTTGATATGCTCGATCTGGGGAATTTGTTATACTGGGCCTGGAGACTTTGTTATACTCGATCAGGGGATATGTTATTCTCGATCAGTGGACTTTGATATACTCGATTTGGGGCCTTTGTTATACTCGATGAGAAGGCTTTGTTATACTCGACCAGGGGACATTGTTATACTCGATCAGGGAACTTTGTTATACTCAACCAGGGGACTTTTTTTAAATTTATCAGGGGACTTTGTCATACTCGATCAGGGGAATTTTGTTATACTCGATCAGGGGATATGTTATACTCGATCAGGGGACTTTGTTATACTCAACCAGAGGAATTTGTTATACTCGATCAGGGAACTTTGTTATACTTAATCATGGGTCTTTGTTATACTCGATGAGGGGTTTGGTTATCCTCGATCAGGGGACTTTGTTATACTCGATAAGGGGACTTTGTTATACTCGATAAGAGGAATTTGTTATACTCGATCAGGGGACTTTGTCTTACTCGATCAGGGCCCGTTGCTATACTCGACCAGGGGACTTTGACATAATCGATCAGGGAATTTTGTTATACTCGATATGGGGACTTTGTTATGCTCGATCAGGGAACTTTGTTATACTCAACCAGGGGACTTTTTAAAAATTAATCAGGGGACTTTGTCATAATCGAACCAGGGGAATTTTGTTATACGCGATCAGGGGATATGTTATACTCTCTCAGGGGACTTTGTTATACTCAACCAGAGGGCTTTGTTATACTCGATCTGGGGACTTTGTTATACTGAGCCAGGAGACGTTGTTATACTCGATCAGGGGATATGTTATACTCGATCAGGGGTCTTTGTTTTACTGGACGAGGGGAATTTGTTATACTCGATCAGGGAACTTTGTTATACTCGATCAGGGGACTTTGTTATACTCGTCCAGGGGGCTTTGTTATATTACGATCAGGGGACTTTGTTATTCTCGACCAGGGGACTTTGTTATACTCGACCAGAGGCCTTTGTTATACTCGGTCTGGGTGACTTTGTTATAATCGATCAAGGGACTTTGTTATGCTCGATCTGGGGAATTTGTTATACTGGGCCTGGAGACATTCTTTTACTCGATCAGGGGATATGTTATACTCGATCAGGGGACTTTTTTATACTTGACCAGAGGACTTTCTTATACTCGATGAGGGGGCTTTGTTATACTCGACCAGGGGACTTTGTTATACTCGATAAGGGGACTTTTTATACTCGATCAGGGGACTTTGTCATACTCGATCAGGGGGCCCTTTGCTATACTCGACCAGGGGACTTTGATATGCTCGATCTGGGGACTTTGTTATACTGGGCCTGGAGACTTTGTTATACTCGATCAGGGGATATGTTATTCTCGATCAGTGGACTTTGATATACTCGATTTGGGGCCTTTGTTATACTCGATGAGGGGCTTTGTTATACACGACCAGGGGACTTTGTTATACTCGATCAGGGAAATTTGTTATACTCAACCAGGGGACTTTTTTAAAATTAATCAGGGGACTTTGTCATACTCGATCAGGGGAATTTTGTTATACTCGATCAGGGGATATGTTATACTCGATCAGGGGACTTTGTTATACTCAACCAGAGGAATTTGTTATACTCGATCAGGGGACTTTGTTATACTTAATCATGGGTCTTTGTTATACTCGATGAGGGGCTTTGGTTATCCTCGATCAGGGGACTTTGTTATACTCGATAAGGGGACTTTGTTATACTCGATAAGAGGAATTTGTTATACTCGATCAGGGGACTTTGTCTTACTCGATCAGGGCCCTTTGCTATACTCGACCAGGGGACTTTGATATAATCGATCAGGGGATTTTGTTATACTCGATATGGGGACTTTGTTATGCTCGATCAGGGAACTTTGTTATACTCAACCAGGGGACTTTTTTTTAATTAATTAGGGGACTTTGTCATACTCGAACCAGGGGAATTTTGTTATACGCGATTAGGGTATATGTTATACTCGATCAGGGGACTTTGTTATACTCAACCAGAGGACTTTGATATACTCGATCTGGGGACTTTGTTATACTGAGCCAGGAGACGTTGTTATACTCGATCAGGGGATATGTTATACTCGATCAGGGGTCTTTGTTTTACTGGACGAGGGGACTTTGTTATACTCGATCAGGGAACTTTGTTATACTCGATCAGGGGACTTTGTTATACTCGACCAGGGGACTTTGTTATACTCGACCAGAGGCCTTTGTTATACTCTGTCAGGGGACGTTTTTATACTCGTCCAGGGGGCTTTGTTATACTCGCTCAGGGGACTTTATTATACTCTATCAGGGGACTTTTTCTTACTCGATGAGGACCCTTTGCTATACTCGACCAGGGGACTTTGTTTTAATCGATGAGGGGACTTTGTTATACTCGATGAGGGGACTTTGTTATACTGGGCCAGAGGACTTTTTTATACTCGGTCAGGGGACTTTGTTATATGAGTATCAGGGGACTTTGTTATTCTCGACCAGGGGACTTTGTTATACTCGACCAGAGGCCTTTGTTATCCTCGGTCCGGGACTATGTTATAATCGATCAGGGGACTTTGTTATGCTCGATCTGGGGCTTTGTTATACTGGGCCAGGAGACTTTTTTATACTCGATGAGGGGATATGTTATACTCGATCAGGGGACTTTGTTATACTCGATTAGAGACTTTGTTATACTCGATCAGGGGACTGTGTTATACTCGTCCAGGGGGGCTTTGTTATACTCGATCAGGGGAATTTGTTATACTCGATTACGGGATTTTTGTTATACTCGATTAGGGGACTTTGTTATACTCGTCCAGGGGTCTTTGTTATACTCGACGAGGGGACTTTGTTCTACTCGATAAGGGGACTTTGTTAGACTCGAACAGGGGACTTTGTTATACTCGACCAGGGGACTTTGTTAGACTCGATGAGGCGCCTTTGTTATACTAGATGAGGGGACTTTGTTATACTCGATTAGGGGCCTTTTTTAGACTCGATCAGGGGCCTTTGTTATACTCGATCAAGGGACCTTGTTATACTCGAGCAGGGGGCTTCGTTATACTCGATCAGGGGACTTTGTTATACTCGATGAGGAGGCTTTGTTATACTCGATTAGGGGACTTTGTTATACTCAACCAGAGAACTTTGTTATACTCGATTAAGTGCCTTTGTTATACTCGATCAAGGAACTTTGTTTTACTCAACCAGGGGACTTTTTTAATATTAATCAGGGGACTTTGTCATACTCGATCAGGGGAATTTTGTTATACTCGATCAAGGGATATGTTATACTCGATCAAAGACTTTGTTATACTCAACCAGAGGACTTTGTTATACTCGATCAGGGGACTTTGTTATACTCAATGAGGGCTTTTGTTATCCTCGATCAGGAGACTTTGTTATACTCGACCAGCGGACTTTGTTATACTCGATCAGGGGACATGGTTATACTCGACCAGCGGACTTTGTTATACTCGATCAGGGGAATTTTGTTATACTCGATCAAAGGACTTTGCTATACTTGATTAGGGGTCTTTGTTATACTCGATGAGGGGCTTTGGTTATCCTCGATCAGGGGACTTTGTTATACTCGATAAGAAAACTTTGTTATACTCGACAAAGGGACTTTGTTATACTCGTTCAAGGGACTTTTGTTATACTCGATCAGGGGACTTTGTTATACTCGTCCAGGGGCCTTTGATATACTAGATCAGGGGACTTTGTTATACTCGATATGAGGACTTTGTTATACTCGATAAGGGGAATTTATTATACTCGATAAGGGGACTTTGTTAGACTCGAACAGGGGACTTTGTTATACTCGACCAGGGGACTTTGTTATACTCGATTATGCGGCTTTGTTATAGTTGATTAGGGGATTTTGTTATACTCGATGAGGGGCCTTTTTTATACTCGATCAGGGGCCTTTGTTATACTAGATCAGGGGACTTTGTTATACTCGATTAGGGGCCTTTTTTGGACTCGATGAGGGGTGTTTGTTATACTCAATCAGGGGACTTTGTTATACTCGACCAGGAGGCTTTGTTATTCTCGACCAGGGGACTTTCTAATCCTCGAGAAGGGGGCTGTGTTATACTCGATTAGGGGACTTTGTTATACTCGATCAGGAGGCTTTGTTATACTCGATCAGGGGACTTTGCTATACTCGACCAAGGGACTTTGTTATACTCGATCAGGGTTCTTTGTTATACTCGACCAGGGGACTTTTTTATACTTGACCAATGGAATTTGTTATACTCGATGAGGGGCTTTTATTATACTTGATCTGGCGACTTTGTTATACTCGAGCAGGAGATTTTGTTATAGTCCATCAGGGGACTTTTTTATACTCGACCAGAGGACTTTGTTATAATCGATCAGGGGACTTTGTTATACTCGTCCATGGGACTTTTTTATTCTTGACCAGGGGAATTTGTTATACTGGGCCAGGGGACTTTTTTATACTCGATGAGGCGAGTTTGTTATACTCGATCAGGGACTTTTGTTATACTCGATCAGGGGAATTTGTTATACTCGACCAGGGGCCTTTGTTATACTCGATCAGAGGACTTTGTTATACTCGATAAGAGGTCTTTGTAATACTAGATAAGGGGAATTTGTTGTACTCGATATGGGGACTTTGTTATACTGGGCCAGGGGAATTTTTTATACTCGATGAGGCGAATTTGTTATGCTCGATCAGGGACTTTTGTTATACTCGACCAGGGGACTATGTTATACTCGATTTGGCGGCTTTGTTATACTCGATCAAGGGGACTTTGTTATATTCGATGAGGGGCCTTTGTTATACTCGATCAGAGGCCTTTGTTTTACTAGATCAGGGGACTTTGTTATACTCGATTAGGGGCCTTTTTTGGACTCGATGAGGGGTCTTTGTTATACTCGATCAGGGGACTTTGTTATATTCGAGCAGAGGGCTTTGTTATACTCGAGCAGGGGACTTTCTTATACACGAGAAGGGGGCTGTGTTATACTCGATCAAGGGACTTTGTTATACTCGATCAGGAGGCTTTGTTATACTCGATCAGGGGAATTTGCTATACTCGACCAGGGGACTTTGTTATTCTCGATCAGGGGTCTTAAGTTATACTCGACCAGGGGACTTTTTTATACTTTACCAATGGACTTTGTTATACTCGATGAGGGGCTTTTGTTGTACTCGATCTGGCGACTTTGTTATACTCGAGCAGAGGACTTTGTTATACTCCATCAGGGGACTTTGTTATACTGGACCAGGGGACTTTGGTATACTCGATCAGGGGACTTTGTTATTCTCGATCAGGGGGCTTTAATATACTCGTCTAGGAGGCTTTTTTATACTCAATCAGGGGACTTTGTTATACTCGATCAGGGGACTTTGTCTTACTCGATCAGGGCCCTTTGCTATACTCGCCCAGGGGACTTTGTTATGCTCGATATGAGGAATTTGTTATACTGGGCCAGGGGACTTTTTTGTACTCGATCAGGGGACTTTGTTATACTCGATCAGGGGACTTTTGTTATACTCGATGAGGCGACTTTGTTATACTCGACCAGGGGCCTTTGTTATACTCGATTAGAGAACGTTGTTACACTCGATCAGGGGACTTTGTCTTACTCGATCAGGGCCCTTTTTTATACTCGACCAGGGGAATTTGTTATAATCGATTAGGGGACTCTGTTATGCTCGATCTAGGGACTTTGTTAACCTGGCCCAGGAGACGTTGTTATACTCGATCAAGGGATATGTTATACTCCATCAGGGGACTTTGTTATTCTGGACCAGGGGACTTTTTTATACTTGAATAATGGACTTTGTTATACTCGATGAGGGGCCTTTGTTATACTCGATCAGGGGACTTTTTTATACTTGACCAGAGGACTTTGTTATATTCGATTTGGGGACTTTGTTATAATCGACCAGGGGACTTTTTTATACTTGACCAATGGACTTTGTTATACTCAATGAGGGGCCTTTGTTATACTCGATCAGGGGAATTTGTTATACACGACCAGGGGACTTTGTTATACTCGATCAGGGGACTTTTTTATACTCGACCAGAGGACTTTGTTATACTCGATCAGGGGATATGTTATACTCGATTAGGGGACTTTGTTATACTCAACCAGAGGACTTTGTTATACTTAATCAGGGGACTTTGTTATACTCGATTAGGGGCCTTTCTTATACTCGATGAGTTGGCTTTGTTATACTCGACCAGGGGACTTTGCTATACTCGACCAGGGGACTTTGTTATACTCGATCAGGGGACTTTGTTATACTCGACCAGGGGACTTTTTTATACTTGATCAGGGGACTTTGTCATACTCGATCAGTGGACTTTCCTATATTTGAGCAATGGACTTTGCTATACTCGATGAGGGGCCTTTGTTATACTCGATCGGGGGACTTTGTTATACTCTATACTCAGGGGATGTGTTATACTCGATCAGGGGACTTTGTTATACTCGGTTCAGGGGACTTTATTATACTCGACCAGGGGGCTTTGTTATACTAGGATCAGGGGACTTTGTTATACTTGATCAGGGAACTTTGTTATACTCATCCAAGGAGCTCTGTTATACTCGATCAGGGGACTTTGTTATACTCGATCAGGGGACTTTGTCTTACTCGATCAGGGCCCTTTGCTATACTCTACCGGGGGACTTTGTTATAATCGATCAGGGGACTTTGGTATGCTCGATCTAGGGACTTTGTTATACTGGGCCAGGGGACTTTTTTATACTCGATCAGGTGACTTTGTTAAACTGGACCAGGGGACATTTATATTCTCGATTAGGGGACTTTTTTATACGCGATCAGGGGACTTTTGTTTCACTCGATCAGGGGACTTTGTTATACTCGACCAGGGGCCTTTGTTATACTCGATTAGGGAGTTGTTATACTCGATAAGAGGACATTGTTATACTCGAAAAGGGGAATTTGTTATACTCGATAAGGGGACTTTTTTAGACTCGATTAGGGGACTTTCTTATACTCGATGAGGGGCCTTTGTTATACTCGATCAGGGGCCTTTGTTTAATAGAACAAGGGACTTTGTTATACTCCATCAGGGGACTTTGTTATACTCGATCAGGGGACTTTTTTATACTCGACCAGAGGACTTTGTTATACTCAATCAGGGGATATGTTATACTTGATCAGGGGACTTTGTTATACTCAACCAGGGGACTTTGTTATACTCGATCAGGTGACTTTGTTATACTCGATCAGGGGACTTTTTTATTCTTGATCAGGGGACTTTGTCATACTCGATCAGTGGACATTCCTATATTTGACCAATGGACTTTGCTATACTCGATGAGGGGACTTAGTTATACTCCATCAGGGGACTTTGTTATACTCGATGAGGGGACCTTTTTATACTCGACCAGAGGACTTTGTTATACTCAATCAGGGGATATGTTATACTTGATCAGGGGATTTTGTTATACTCAACCAGGGGACTTTGTTATGCTCGATCAGGGGATTTGTTCTACTTGATTAGGGGACTTTGTTATACTGGACCAGGGGGCTTTGTTATACTCGATTAGGGGACTTTGTTATAATCGATCAGGGGACGTTGTTATGCTCAATCTGGGGACTTTGTTATTCTGGGCCTGGAGACTTTGTTATACTAGAACAGGGAACTTTGTCTTACTCGATCAGGGCCCTTTGCTATACTCGAGCAGGGGACTTTGTTATAATCGATCAGGGGACTTTGTTATGTTCGATATGGGGACTTTGTTATACCCGGCCAGGGAACTTTTAGGTACTCGATCAAGGGAATTTGTTATACTCGATCAGGGGACTTTTGTTATACTCGATCAGGGGACTTTGCTATACTCGACCAGAGGCCTTTGTTATACTCGATCAGGGGACTTTGTTATACTCGATAAGGGCACTTTGTTTTACTCGATAAGGGGAATTTGTTATACTCGATATGGGGAGTTAATGTTAGACTCGAACACGGGCCTTTGTTATACTCGATCAGAGGCCTTTCTTATACTAGATCTGGGGACTTTGTTATACTCGATTAGAGGCCTTTTTTGGACTCGATGAGGGGCCTTTGTTATACTCGATCAGGGGACTTTCTTATACTCGAGCAGGGGGCTTTGTTATACTTGATCAAGGGACTTTGTTATACTCGACCAGGGGACTTTGTTATACTCCACCAGGGACTTTGATATACTCGATGAGGGGATATGTTATACTCGATCAGGGGACATGCTATACTCGACCAGGAGACTTTGTTAAGCATGATCAGGGGAATTTGTTATACTCGGCCAGGGGACTTTTTTATACTTGACCAATGGACTTTGTTATACGCAATGATGGGCCTTTGTTATACTCGATCAGGGGACTTTGTTATACGCGATCAGGGGACCTTTTTATACTCGACCAGAGGATTTTGTTATACTCGACCAGGGGATATGTTATTCTCGATCAGGGGATTTTGTTATACTCAATTAGAGGACTTTGTTATACTCAATCAGGGGCCTTTGTTATACTCGATGAGGGGGCTTTGTTTTACTCGACCAGGCGACTTTTTCATACTTGATGAGGGGACTTTGTCATACTCGATCAGTGGACTTTCCTATATTTGACTAATGGACTTTACTATACTCGATGAGGGGCCCTTTTATTATACTCGATCAGGGACTTAGGGATACTCCACCAGGGGACTTTGTTATACTCGATCAGGGGACTTTGTTATACTTGATTAGGGGACTTTGTTATACTCGATCAAAGGACTTTGTTATACTTAATCAGAGGACTTTGTTATACTCGACCAGGGGACTTTGTTATACTACACCAGGGACTTTGTTATACTCGATCAGGGGATATGTTATACTCGATCAGGGGACTTTGTTATACTAGGTTCAGGGGACTTTGTTATACTCGTCCAGCGGGCTTTGTTATACTAGGATCAGGGGACTTTGTTATGCTCGATCAGGGGACTTTGTCTGACTCGATCAGGGCCCTTTTTTATACTCGACCAGGGGAATTTGTTATAATCGATTAGGGGACTCTGTTATGCTCGATCTAGGGACTTTGTTAAACTGGCCCAGGAGACGTTGTTATACTCGATCAAGGGATATGTTATACTCGATCAGGGGACTTTGTTATTCTGGACCAGGGGACTTTTTTATACTTGACTAATGGACTTTGTTATACTCGATGAGGGGCCTTTGTTATACTCGATATAGGGCACTTTTTTATACTTGACCAGAGGACTTTGTTATATTCGATTTGGGGACTTTGTTATATTCGATTTGGGGACTTTGTTATAATCGACCAGGGGACTTTTTTATACTTGACCAATGGACTTTGTTATACTCAATGAGGGGCCTTTGTTATACTCGATCAGGGGAATCTGTTATACACGACCAGGGGACTTTGTTATACGCGATCAGGGGACTTTTTTATACTCGACCAGAGGACTTTGTTATACTCGATCAGGTGATATGTTATACTCGATCAGGGGACTTTGTTATACTCAACCAGAGGACTTTGTTATACTTAATCAGGGGATTTTGTTACATTCGATTAGGGGCCTTTCTTATACTCGATGAGGGGGCATTGTTATACTCGACCAGGGGACTTTGCTATACTCGACCAGGGGACTTTGTTATACTCGATCAGGGGACTTTGTTATACTCGACCAGGGACTTTATTATACTCGACCAGGGGGCTTTGTTATACTAGGATCAGGGGACTTTGTTATACTCGATCAGGGAACTTTGTTATACTCATCCAAGGAGCTCTGTTATACTCGATCAGGGGACTTTGTTATACTCGATCAGGGGACTTTGTCTTACTCGATCAGGGCCCTTTGCTATACTCTACCGGGGGACTTTGTTATAATCGATCAGGGGACTTTTGTTTCACTCGATCAGGGGACTTTGTTATACTCGATCAGGGGACTTTTGTTTCACTCGATCAGGGGACTTTGTTATACTCGACCAGGGGCCTTTGTTATACTCGATTAGGGAGTTGTTATACTCGATAAGAGGACTTTGTTATACTCGATATGGGGAATTTGTTATACTCGATAAGGGGACTTTTTTAGACTCGATTAGGGGACTTTCTTATACTCGATGAGTGGCCTTTGTTATACTCGATCAGGGGCCTTTGTTTACTCGAACAAGGGACTATGTTATACTCGATTAGAGGTCTGTTTTGGACTCGATCAGGGGACTTTGTTATACACGAGCAGGGGGCTTTGTTATACTCGATCAGGGGACTTTGTTATACTCGATGAGGAGGCTTTGTTATACTCGATCAGGGGACTTTGCTATACTCGACCAGGGGACTTTGTTATACTCGAGCAGGGGGCTTTGTTATACTCGATTAGGGGACTTTGTTATACTCGATCAGGAGACTTTGTTATACTCGTTCAGGGGACTTTGTTATACTCGACCAGGGATCTTTTTTATACTTGACCAATGGACTTTGTTATACTCGTTGAGGGGCCTTTGTTATACTCGATGAGGAGCCTTTGTTATACTCGATGAGGGGACTTTGTTATACTCCATCAGGGGACTTTGTTATACTCGATGAGGGGACTTTTTTATACTCGAGCAGAGGACTTTGTTATACTCAATCAGAGGATATGTTATACTTGATCAGGGACTTTGTTATATTCAACCAGGGGACTTTGTTATACTCGATCAGGTGACTTTGTTATACTCGTTTAGGGGACTTTTTTATTCTTGATCAGGGGACTTTGTCATACTCGATCAGTGGACATTCCTATATTTGACCAATGGACTTTGCTATACTCGATGAGGGGCCTTTGTTATACTCGAACAGGGGACTTTGTCTTACTTGATCAGGGCCCTTTGCTATACTCGACCAGGGGACTTTGTTATAATCGATCTGGGGACTTTGTTATGCTCGATATGGGGACTTTGTTATACTGGGCCAGGGAACTTTTAGGTACTCGATCTGGCGACTTTGTTATACTCGATCAGGGAACTTTTGTTATACTCGATTAGGGGACTTTGTTATACTCGACCAGAGGCCTTTGTTATACTCGATCAGGGGACTT
>NW_024710946.1:0-30307 GCF_018991925.1 Homarus americanus | reverse complement strand
ACACACACACACACACACACACACACACACATACACACACACACACATACATATAGACAACAAACTAAATTAGAAACCACACGTCAGTGAAGTTATCAAATCCTCCAGTTTCCGTCTCCACCTCCTACGCCGACTCAAGTCCCTCGGTGTTCCTGCACACGAGCTCCTCAGTGTTTACACAACATTCATACTTCCCAAGTTCACCTATGCCTCCTCCACCTGGTCTTCCTCCCTAAATGCCACACAACGTAAACACCTAGAAAAAGTGCAAAAGAGGCCATGCAAGATTATTCTCTACCCTTCCTACTCCACATATCAAGAAGCGCTCAACACACTGACCCTTTAGACTCTCACTGACCATCACCACGACCTCATCTGCAAATTTGGTAAGAAGCTTCTACACCATCCCCGACACCGGCTCCTACTACCACCTGAGATCCCTAGTCCGAGAATTGCTCTTCGACACCACAACCGCATCCAGCCCAGCCCATACGTGCACGAACTGATCGCTATAAGAACAGCCCAGCCCCAACCATTGTAAAAATTATCGATAACTTGTAATAAATCAGTGTACTCACTCCCAGTAAACACTACTCCTTGCACTGTCACTATGTTGAAATGAACTGTAGTTGGAGCTTTTCCCCAGCTAGTTATTATATGTTTTATTTGTGTCACTCATGTTACTTGTATATTATTTGTAATTCGTAACCCATTCCCCAAATATGTAACTGTATATTTTCAGCCTTCTGGCTGCCAAGCTCTTTCAATAAACCGTTAATTATTATTATTATTATTATTATTTATATGTTGGCCCATACCAACTCACTCCCCTGAACCCTCCTCCCCACCGGACTATCAACAAGTTCTTGCCATAAGGTACTATCTCATTTGGCAAAGGAATGGAACCAGTGATGAATAGTGGTGAACAGTGCTTAACTCAGTGAAAAACAACTCGGCAGTTGAGTCTTACCCAAGCTAGCTAACCACCTTCACACAGTGAGGTCCCAGGTACCCAGTTATACTTCCCCTGAGACTCCACGATAGAGAGGCCTGGGACCACACCTCACCCACTTGAATGAGTGAGTCATGTCGACCACGTGGTGTCCCCAAGATGCTACGACACCACGTAGTGAATGTTTTGCTACAGCATCATCATGTGAAGTTCCTCATAACACCATCTGTGAGGTAACTGCTACATCATCAGGCCCCTCATAACGCCATCTGTGAGGGAGTTACTACACTACGTGTCTGGTGTTTAACATCTCACCTTACATTATCTACGCGTGCAAACATCAATCTGTATGTTCACTGTGTGCTCCTTCACCTTTCTCTAATGAGGGCTTTTGTTAAACCACCAATGTATGATGTACTAAGTCATTTGTGTCCAATGTATACTTTCGAAAAGCCCTTGTTTGGGGAAGGTAGGAGAGAGTAGTCGTCATTATTGTCCAAGCCACATTATTTATGTCTATATATAAGTAATGTAGGCTGGTTTTTAAATACCTCAATCCCCTAACGGTGCGGTTTGTATATTAAGAAATACCGAAGCCATACAGTACAACACCAGCGAATATGAAGTATCACTGTAACCGGCAACTGTTACTCACTCATACCTACATACATATATAGAGTCTTTACAGAATGATAGCAGACACGAGGAAGACGAACAACAAGAGGAGAAGAGTTAGAAGAAAATCAACTTCAAGCTAAGAAGAAGAATAACAAGACATTTCCTCCAAACAAGAAAACAACACACACAATCAAGCCGACCAAACACTGAGAAACCATGGCGGAACCCAACATGCACCGGACGCTTGACCTGACTCTATCCTGCCGCATCCAGGCGAGTTGCTGCTTAAAGTCCCTCACGCAAGCGCTGTTTAGCCACTGCACCTATTCTATCCTCCTAAAATTCACTTCAATCCCCCCTGCCACTAGCATGTTATGTATGTATGTATGTATGTATGTATGTATGTATGTATGAATGAATGCTAACTGCAACTTTGCGTATTAAAACTCATTACTCTTACTGAAGTAATATAGTGCGTGGTTATGTTATGTCATGTTAGGATAGATTATAAACTACATTGGGTTACATTTCGTGAGGTTCGGTGACGCTACAGGAAGTTAGGTGAGGTACCTGGAGGTTAGGTGAATGTTGACTGACTGACTGACAATTATTAGGAAGTGGTTCCAACACGTTCACACACAACCTATACTCATACCACAAGTCCAGAATTAGAGAGGATCATGTTATTGGATATATTTTCAACGATTTAGTCAGTGTCTAACCAACTCTTTAGCGATTTAAATGTGGACCTAAAATTAGGTCCGTATATTTGTTTGTCGTGGTGGTGGTGGTGGTGTGCGCCCGTCCATCAGGTTGATTAACCACCAAAACCATAAAGGGTGCGGCCCTGCCGTTTCAGGGCATACACCACATCCATGGCGGTGACGGTCTTCCTTTTTGCGTGCTCGGTGTAGGTGACGGCGTCACGGATGACGTTCTCCAGAAACACCTTGAGGACGCTGCGGGTCTCCTCGTAGATGAGGCCGGATATACGTTTAACACCTCCACGCCGAGCTAGACGACGAATGGCGGGCTTGGTGATACCCTGGATGTTGTCACGAAGCACCTTACGATGACGCTTGGCGCCACCCTTTCCAAGTCCCTTGCCTCCTTTGCCTCGTCCAGTCATGTTGTTGTGGTTGCTACTACAGGTGGTCCTGGTGTGGCTTCGCCCACGGTTTGGTGGGAGTAGGTGGCGTGCTGTGGACGCAGCGGTAGTATCGTTCATCCAAGGCCGTCCCTCCCTCTTGGAGGTGGGGCGTAGCTTGCGGATGACGCATGCGGCACTCGTGGCCACTGAGGTGGCCACTGAGGTGGAGAATGTCTGTATATAAGCCCGCCCGCCTGCCGGGCCGCCCGTATTGACTATTTCGTCGTCGAGATGGCCCGTACTAAACAGACTGCCCGCAAGTCCACTGGAGGCAAGGCTCCACGGAAGCAGCTTGCCACCAAGGCAGCTCGCAAGTCCGCCCCAGCCACAGGTGGTGTCAAGAAGCCCCATCGTTACAGGCCCGGAACCGTCGCCCTTCGTGAGATCCGTCGTTACCAGAAGAGCACAGAGCTACTCATCAGGAAGCTGCCCTTCCAGCGCCTGGTGCGTGAGATCGCCCAGGATTTCAAGACTGACCTGCGCTTCCAGTCGTCTGCCGTCATGGCTCTGCAGGAAGCCTCTGAGGCTTACCTGGTGGGTCTTTTCGAGGACACCAACCTGTGTGCCATTCACGCCAAGCGCGTTACCATCATGCCCAAGGACATCCAGCTGGCCCGGCGCATCCGCGGAGAGCGTGCTTAAGTCCTCTTCCTTGGGGAAAAAGAAAAAGCACAACAAAACCTACCAGACCTCTATAACTCGGCCCTTCTCAGGGCCAAAGAACTGTTCTGAAGATAATTTTCATGACAATCGAAATGGTTGGTGGTAGGAGAGCGTTAATTTCGGTTACCCAAATCGCCTAACGGTAAGTTGGTAACATTCGTGCAGGCACGAATGTATAGTAGGTCATCAATTCGGGAGGTGGGTGAGTGCAACAAACAAGAGCTAGTAACAAATAAATATATAAAGAATAAGTAAGTAAATAAATAAATAAAATAAAAGAAAATACAATAAAATACAATAAAATAAAATAAATTGTTTACATGAAATAGGCGTGCTGCAAACAAGAAATGAAGCCCAAACACACTCCATGTATGTCACTTTGCAGTGGGTGTAAAAGTACTCCACGCAGAATTTATTTATTTATTTATTATGTTTCGATTTAGTCCTGTTTCTACGCCAATAGAGAATGCAGATTATTATAATTTTATTTTTTTTATTTCCCTCTCAATATATCACTGTCGGTAACTGTCTCTTTAACATGTAACTGTGGCTCCGATGGAGCCGATTAAGTTGTAGTAGTGGGATGGCGTGTTTGTTGTGCACAAGTAACCTCTTACTTGGAAGAGGTGTACTTGGTGACAGCCTTGGTGCCCTCAGACACGGCATGCTTGGCCAGTTCACCGGGCAGCAAGAGTCGGACAGCTGTCTGGATTTCCCGACTTGTAATGGTGGAGCGTTTGTTGTAGTGCGCCAGGCGGGAAGCCTCGGCAGCGATGCGCTCGAAGATGTCGTTCACGAAAGAGTTCATGATGGACATAGCTTTGGAGGAGACTCCTGTGTCGGGGTGCACTTGCTTCAGTACCTTGTAGATGTAGATGCTGTAGCTTTCCTTCCTCCTGCGCTTCTTCTTCTTGTCACCCTTGGCAATGGCCTTCTGGGCCTTTCCAGCCTTCTTGGCAGCCTTTCCGGAAGTTTTGGGAGGCATGGCGGCACAGTTACTCGTGGCGCGGAGCGAGAGAATTGAAAACTGGCCCGACTAACTTTTCCTTATATACCGAGCGGGCCGCTCAGGATCAGACTGGCTGCAGCTACGGCTCTCTTACATTGGTTGGGTCCGCGAGACGGCCACCTGGCCTGATCCTGAGCTTGGTATAAAAGACCAAGGTGGCGGGCGGAAATTTAACTCCTATCACGAAAAGCAGCAGCAGCAACATGTCAGGACGCGGCAAGGGAGGCAAAGTGAAGGGCAAGTCAAAGTCCCGTTCTAGCAGGGCCGGACTCCAGTTCCCCGTGGGTAGGATCCACCGTCTCTTGCGTAAAGGCAACTATGCTGAGCGTGTTGGTGCAGGTGCCCCTGTGTACCTTGCAGCCGTCATGGAGTACCTGGCAGCAGAAGTGCTCGAGCTGGCCGGTAACGCCGCCCGCGACAACAAGAAGACCCGCATTATCCCGCGTCATCTTCAGCTTGCCATTCGCAATGACGAGGAGCTGAACAAGCTCCTGTCTGGAGTCACCATTGCCCAAGGGGGTGTCCTTCCTAACATCCAAGCTGTGCTCCTCCCCAAGAAGACAGAGAAGAAATAAGAACCCAAGGTTCGTTCACACAAGACAACCTAACCAAACAGGCTCCTTTCGGAGCCACAGGATATCACTTAAAGAGAGAAATATACGACATCAACGTTTTGCAGGATAACACTCTGTGCAAATTGAGTGTAAATGTTTTTGAATGGTGTAGATGTGAAGGGGTACTGCGGGGGCCTGGGGTGGGGGACTTAAACGGGACTTAGAAGGGCGCAGAAGCAGCAGCAGCAGCAAGGGAGGCGACCTTATTTTCACTCTGGTTCATTGACAGTACACATTTACCAGCAGCATACATTGGAGTCATATTGTAATTGTAGACTAATCAGTGTGGGCTAGCTAGCTAGCCAATTTGGGATAAACAGCAAGAATGTAATGTCCTCAATGAAGTAATGACATAGTTCAAGATACAATAAGTGAGGTGGCCTGAAGTCTTTGACAGTGTCACATTCAATAATATAGTGCTTTAAAGGTGTATCACAAAGTTTACATGCTGAGTGTTCCGGTATGGGTACAGCGTTACTAACTTGCCAGATGTGTCTGTATCCTAACCTAATTCTGGCCACGACTACATCACACAGGCAGGCAGGAGCAAGTTGTTTGGACACTATTCCTAGCCCCCTTGGTCCCTGTTCACCTACTGTAGCAGTAAGTAGGTACCTGTTGTAAATCGAAAGGTTGCGAATTCGTATTCAGGAAAGTTGTTGGAGCTTCTAAACTTGAACTGACACAATCCGAGGAGTGGTGACCCGAGGATCACAGACACTATCTCTCCCTTCCTAACCTCCTGCTCCTTCCTCTGTCCTCCCAAAATTGAACCATGCTATCGCAAAGGTAATAATACAGGTAGAGACAACAACATATTTTCCTATTGTCTTATTATATATTAATAACAGAAACGCTGCCGCCATCCCGGAGGCTTTACATTGTCTCACTGTTCATTCCCTCCACAATTCTTCCTCGTACTTCTTCTTCTTCTTCTTCTTCTTCTTCTTCTTCTTCTTCCATGAATACTTTATTAACGGTGTATGTAAGTTTCACCATGTTTTGCACGACAGCGGTAGAGCAAAGTATATTTTGTTAGCAATAAACCAAAAGCATATTTTATGGCCTAATCATCACTACATAGAACACCACCCATAAAGCATGATACTAGTAGACCACAAAAACTGCTATAAACACCCAAAGCATATTTTATTGCCTAATCATCACTACATAGAACACCACTCATAAAGCATGATACTATTAGACCACAAACTGCTATAAACCCCAATAATAAACTATACTAGTGACTATAATTGTGTTACCCAATATTATACGAAATAATACTATAAAACATAATAATAAACACACTAATAGTGTATATTAGTGACTATAATTGTGTTACCCAATATTATACGAAATAATACTATAAAACATAATAATAAACACACTAATAGTGTATATTAGTTGAATGCACAATCTGATGAGAAGTCAAAAAAAAAAAAAACAACATAACAATAACCTAGAAAGAGTGTAGAGTATTTTTGTGCAAACTATTATACTAGTAGATGGTCTAAGATAACTGTATGTGAAGGAAAAGGTGTGCTCTCCACTCAAACTTTCTTTTTATGAAATCTCCTACTCCCCAGCTGAGCGGTACGCCCAATGGGAAACAAAACGTGGCACATAACACGCCGCCCGCCAGCTCTGGCTCGGTGAATAGGAATCAGTAATCGGGCGGAGTATAAACAACACCGCCGCCAATGTGCTCCTCCCATCTCTGAGGAAATCTGGCGGGCAACTTAGTATTATATTAGCATGTAATAATAATAACAATAATAATAATAATAATACTACTACTACTAATAATAATAATAATAATATTAATAATAATAATATTAATAATAATAACATGCAATTTCATTTTATATCACATACTAACAAAATAGTGTATAGCCTACTATACTTAACTATAATAGGTTAGGTTGCGTAGGAGGATCTAAAAAGTACAGTAGTATATACACACACACACACACACACACACACACACACACATACATATAGACAACAAACTAAATTAGAAACCACACGTCAGTGAAGTTATCAAATCCTCCAGTTTCTGTCTCCACCTCCTACGCCGACTCAAGTCCCTCGGTGTTCCTGCACACGAGCTCCTCAGTGTTTACACAACATTCATACTTCCCAAGCTCACCTATGCCTCCTCCACCTGGTCTTCCTCCCTAAATGCCACACAACGTAAACACCTAGAAAAAGTGCAAAAGAGGCCATGCAAGATTATTCTCTACCCTTCCTACTCCACATATCAAGAAGCGCTCAACACACTGACCGACCCTTTAGACTCTCACTGACCATCACCACGACCTCATCTGCCAATTTGGTAAGAAGCTTCTACACCGGCTCCTACTACCATCTGAGATCCCTAGTCCGAGAATTGCTCTTCGACACCACAACCGCATCCAGCCCATACGTGCACGAACTGATCGCTATAAGAACAGCCCAGTCCCAACCATTGTAAAAATTATCGATAACTTGTAATAAATCAGTGTACTCACTCCCAGTAAACACTACTCCTTGCACTGTCACTATGTTGAAATGAACTGTAGTTTGAGCTTTTCCCCAGCTAGTTATTATATGTCTTATTTGTGTCACTCATGTTACTTGTATATTATTTGTAATTCGTAACCCATTCCCCAAATATGTAACTGTATATTTTCAGCCTTCTGGCTGCCAAGCACTTTCAATAAACCGTTAATTATTATTATTATTATTATTTATATGTTGGCCGATACCAACTCACTCCCCTGAACCCTCCTCCCCACCGGACTATCAACAAGTTCTTGCCATAAGGTACTATCTCATTTGGCAAAGGAATGGAACCAGTGATGAATAGTGGTGAACAGTGCTTAACTCAGTGAAAAACAACTCGGCAGTTGAGTCTTACCCAAGCTAGCTAACCACCTTCACACAGTGAGGTCCCAGGTACCCGGTTATACTTCCCCTGAGACTCCACGATAGAGAGGCCTGGGACCACACCTCACCCACTTGAATGAGTGAGTCATGTGGACCACGTGGTGTCCCCAAGATGCTACGACACCACGTAGTGAATGTTTTGCTACAGCATCATCATGTGAAGTTCCTCATAACACCATCTGTGAGGTAACTGCTACATCCTCAGGCCCCTCATAACGCCATCTGTGAGGGAGTTACTACACTACGTGTCTGGTGTTCAACACCTCACCTTACATGATCTATGCGTGCAAACATTAATCTGTATGTTCACTGTGTGCTCCTTCACCTTTCTCTAATGAGGGCTTTTGTTAAACCACCAATGTATGTACTAAGTCAATTGTGTCCAATGTATACTTTCGAAAAGCCCTTGTTTGGGTTAGGTAGGAGAGAGTAGTCGTCATTATTGTCCAAGCCACATTATTTATTTCTATATATAAGTAATGTAGGCTGGTTTTTAAATACCTCAATCCCCTAACGGTGCTGTTTGTATATTAAGAAATACCGAAGCCATACAGTACAACACCAGCGAATATGAAGTATCACTGTAACCGGCAACTGTTACTCACTCATACCTACATACATATATAGAGTCTTTACAGAATGATAGCAGACACGGGGAAGACGAACAACAAGAGGAGAAGAGTTAGAAGAAAATCAACTTCAAGCTAAGAAGAAGAATACCAAGACATTTCCTCCAAACAAGAAAACAACACACACACAATCAAGCCGACCAAACACTGAGAAACCATGGCGGAACCCAACATGCACCGGACGCTTGACCTGACTCTATCCTGCCGCATCCAGGCGAGTTGCTGCTTAAAGTCCCTCACGCAAGCGCTGTTTAGCCACTGCACCTATTCTATCCTCCTAAAATTCACTTCAATCCCCCCTGCCACTAGCATGTTATGTATGTATGTATGTATGTATGTATGAATGAATGCTAACTGCAACTTTGCGTATTAAAACTCATTACTCTTACCGAAGTAATATAGTGCGTGGTTATGTTATGTCATGTTAGGATAGATTATAAACTACATTGGGTTACATTTCGTGAGGTTCGGTGACGCTACAGGAAGTTAGGTGAGGTACCTGGAGGTTAGGTGGATGTTGACTGACTGACTGACAATTATTAGGAAGTGGTTCCAACACGTTCACACACAACCTATACTCATACCACAAGTCCAGAATTAGAGAGGATCATGTTATTGGATATATTTTCAACGATTTACTCAGTGTCTAACCAACTCTTTAGCGATTTAAATGTGGACCTAAAATTAGGTCCGTATATTTGTTTGTCGTGGTGGTGGTGGTGGTGTGCGCCCGTCCATCAGGTTGATTAACCACCAAAACCATAAAGGGTGCGGCCCTGCCGTTTCAGGGCATACACCACATCCATGGCGGTGACGGTCTTCCTTTTTGCGTGCTCGGTGTAGGTGACGGCGTCACGGATGACGTTCTCCAGAAACACCTTGAGGACGCCGCGGGTCTCCTCGTAGATGAGGCCGGATATACGTTTAACACCTCCACGCCGAGCTAGACGACGAATGGCGGGCTTGGTGATACCCTGGATGTTGTCACGAAGCACCTTACGATGACGCTTGGCGCCACCCTTTCCAAGTCCCTTGCCTCCTTTGCCTCGTCCAGTCATGTTGTTGTGGTTGCTACTACAGGTGGTCCTGGTGTGGCTTCGCCCACGGTTTGGTGGGAGTAGGTGGCGTGCTGTGGACGCAGCGGTAGTATCGTTCATCCAAGGCCGTCCCTCCCTCTTGGAGGTGGGGCGTAGCTTGCGGATGACGCATGCGGCACTCGTGGCCAATGAGGTGGCCACTGAGGTGGAGAATGTCTGTATATAAGCCCGCCCGCCTGCCGGGCCGCTGCTTGTCCTTGGCTGCTGCTTCTTGTAGGAGGTGTTTCTTGTTTTTGATGCCCTGAGCATTCCATGTTAGGATGTTCAGGGTGCTGACGTTTTCCACCACTGTTTCATCGGGGACTTCTGGTGGTCCTCGATGGAGATGTCCAAGTTCGATTCCAACTGAATCAGGTCCATGTCTTCGTGTTCTGTGGTTTTTGCCTTCTGGGCCGTGGTTCGGTTCAGGGGAGTTGAAACGTCCAGTTTCTTTCTGGGAGCTGTCGGTATCTTGGGAGCTGTCGGTGTCTTGGGTTCTCTGGTGGCCTTCTTCGGTGTAGAGTGTACCTCGGCTGTTACTCGTGTGCGGACCGGCGTGGCTTCCTCCACTGAGGTGGCTGGAGCTGTGGCGACTTGCCCGAGGACGCTCCCCATGAGTATTTGGAGCTGTGTGGGTTGGATCTTGTGGCCCAGTAGTCCGGCTAGGCCCTCCGCGAAGGTCGTCAGTACATTGGCTAGGTCTGATATGTGTATCATTCCTTCTGGTGCCTTGGTGTGTGCTTCTTTTGTCTTTCTCGTGGTTGTCGTTCTCTGCTGCTTGGGTGGCTGAGGTGTGGCTGTAGTGAGGCCAGGAAACTGGGCTGCACTTTGGGTGTTGGTGGCTGAGGAGGTGAGGCCAGGAAACTGGGCTGCACTTTGGGTGTTGACTGGCTGAGGAGGTTGTCTTTGTTGGGCCTTTGGGTTCCCCACACGAAGGTACTTGGTGGGGCTGGTGTGTAGGCGGTGGGGGCCGGTCTTGCTGCTGGTCGGTTTGCCTGGACCCTCTTTGTTCTCTCGGAGCATCCAGGATTCCAGGCGTGGTGTTTGCCCCCGCAGTTGGCACACTTGGGGGCAATTTTTTCCCCATTTTTCAGTTTGGTGAGGCAGGACTGTGTGCCGTGCTTCTGTGCGCAGACTGCGCAGATTTCCCTGTACGTGCACCTTGTCTGATGGTGCCCGTATTTCTGGCATCTGAAGCATCGCAGGGGCTCTGGGACGAAGGGCCTCACTTCGTAGATCCCCCAGGTTTTGAGGTCTATGGTGCTGGGGGGTGAGCCGTAGTGCGTTATGAGGACTTGTTTCGTGGTGGCCGTCTTGTCGGACAGGGGAGAGCATCTCTCGGCTTTTAGGATCTTCGGGTGGTTCTCCAGGGGTTCGAGAGGTAGTTCCTTTGGGTACCGGAGGACTACCGACTTCATCAGTTTCTGGGCGGGGTCTAGCTTGGTTGAAGTAATGGTGGTGGTGTTTTGTAGGTAAGTGTCGAGGGTGGTGGCGGAGTTCTTGTCTTTGGGGTGAACGATCATCTCCCCCTTTAGGTTGGGCCGCACTGAGAACTTGGCCAGTGGGTTTTGCTTTTCCATCTCTGTGACGGCGGCATATGTTGTTTTTGCGTCCGTTTTCGTGATCCGGAATTTTGGCAGTGTCGTTGGAGGTGAGCTGGTGGTGGTGATGGGTGCCTTGGGGGCTGCTTGACGGCAATCGTTTCCCGAAAAGGCACGTCGGCGTTTCTTATTTTCTACCTTCGTCCAGTTGTCCTCAGTGGCGGTAGCAGTGGTGGTGGAGTTGTTGGAGGTGGTGGTGGTGGTGGAGTTGTTGGAGGTGGTGGCAGAGTTCCTACTTTTCAGGGCTTCGTTGAAGGCGCGTAACTGGTCTGCTTTCTCTGTGCGAAGCCTGTCGTGGTTCGGGTCGTCAGGTTGGCGGTTCAGGCGGGGATCGCGGTTAGGAGGGCGTACGCGCTCCATAACCGGGTTGTTGTTGTTGTTGTTGTTGTTGTTGTTTTTTTTTTTTATTTAGATCCTACCTATTCCGGTTGAGTAAACAGCAAAGGAATTACAGCACTCCCCACTAGCTGGTGGTCGTAGAGTGGTTCCTGAGCTTCTCTCACGGAGCCCCGATTGGGGAAGCCTACTTCCTAGTGTATGTGACTGCTCACTTATAGACGTGAGCTAAGTGTGCCTATTTGGGAAGGATAAGGATTGCGACCCTCTTTCCAGGTGGACCCGCACGATCACGGTTTTCCTGGAAAGACTCGGCTGGGGAGGGTTTTGCTCCGACCCCCTTTCGTGTTCACAATCTCCTGGGAGGGAGGTGAACAGTTACAGGGGGGACCGCAGGACGAATACACTTTTGAGGGTGCAGGTCCCTAGGCCAGAGCGAAAAGGAAAAATGGTAGTAGAAGGAAAAGAGCTCAAACCACGCCGGGAATATCGCGCTATAACTGCTCTCCAGCTGGAGTGTGGGTCACTCACACCACCAGTGGGGAGGGCAAGCTAATGCTCGATAAACCGAGAACGCTCGTGAGTTGTTGTGGACGATGACAGTCGTGGGTGGTCCGGTCCGGGAAGATGGCCAACAATGGTACAAGGGAGAGGGCGGTCTTCAGAGTTCCGGGTCCAGCAGGAGGTCTTGTTGAGAGGTCTTCTTCGTTCAGGACCATGCTCGGAGCACCCATGTGGACCAGAATTTGCAATCTGCAAATGGAAACCGAACTACCACCCCTGGCAGTACGAGTCAAGCAGGTGACAGCCGGTCTCCTCGCCAAAATCTGTAGAGCAGACAAGCCCACAGTTGCCAAGATTCGAATCAGTGCCTCCCTCCACCTCGACCACAGAGTGCGAGGGGCCACCTGGTCGCACGAGGCAAGCGAGGTCATCCGACACCTGCAAGCAGAAACACTCGTCAAGAACAACCAAGACACACGAGACAATGGTTACGCTGTTCCTCCACCATGGAGCCCTCCACCAGCCACACTCAAATTCACCGACCTCGGCGATAGTAAAGCCAACCTCCAGAAGGAGGACCTCCAAAAAATATCTCTCCAAGCCATAGCCACCGAGACACCGGCTGATGCAGCATCATACTTCACAGACGGCTCGGTGGACCCAAAACATCACAGATCCGGAGCTGCCTTCTACACCCAAGGTCAGACCCTCAAATGGAGACTTTCCAACGACTGCTCCACCCTACAAACAGAACTGGTAGCAATCTCAAAGGCCCTACAACACGCTGCAACACAACACAACAAGTCCGTCATAATTCACACGGACTCGAAATCGGCCATGCAGGCGCTGCAACACAGTCAACCAAGAGACAACGTCCACATCATCACCTCGATCCTCGCACAGCTACAGGAATTCCAAAGCCAAAACCGACCAGTCGTCTTACGCTGGATTCCCAGTCATGTAGGGATCGGAGGAAACGACGTGCAGCCAAAGCAGCTACACGTTCTAGTAGCGTACACATTCAAGTTCCAGCAAGCGTGCAACAGATCAAGAATCACCTCAGAAAGACTTAAGCCTGACATCAAAAGAGCCTTTCACGCACTCAACGCTTGGTTCCAATCAGCAATGGTATTCTGGCGGCCACAAAGGGAACCACTTCGAGACAAGAAAACTCCAAGACAAACCTGTCAGCCTTCACCGACTACGACTAGGGTACAAGTGCTCCTGGCAGATGATCGGAAACGGACGTCATGGAATGCGCACCTACCGTCAGGAGCCAGCAGCCAACCCACTTGAACACTATCTCCCTCGATTGCGAGGTCGCCAGCCAAAGCCTGGAGACAGAACTCAAATCTCCCAAGAAACACACACAACACCAGCGGCCACTCTAACCCGAAAGGCCCACACACCACATTCACCACCCACCTGGGTCATCACACGATACCCACCACCCAGATAGCGTAGAAAGCATCCTCTCCCAGCAAGTGCGGACCCCAGTTCGGGGGGCGCGCCACTCCGAGGCTGACCACGTCCAAGAGTGGGGGCCGGTGGTAAGCGTCCACTGATCGGGGGTCCGCTCACACTTGCAACCTGCAGTATCCCTCCAATCTGCAGGTGGGACCACCTCCAATCCCAATCCGGTCTGACTGCTCCTGGAGCTCCAGCCGGAACCACCAAACGGGCCGCCTATAGGCAAAGGACCGTGTCGGACTACGGTCCGACAATCTATACAACAACAACCGGCCGCCCGTATTGATCCATTTCGTCGTCGATGGCACACACCCCACCAAGTCCACTGGAGGCAAGGTTCACGGAGCAGCGCCACCAAGGCAGCTCTGCAGTCTGCCCCAGCCACCGGTGGTGTCAAGAAGTCCCATCGTTACAGGCCTGGAACTGTCGCCCTTCGTGTGGTCTGCCGTTACCAGAAGAGCACAGAGCTACTCATCAAGAAGCTGCCCTTCCAGCGCCTGGTGCATGAGATCTCCAAGGATTTCAAGACTGACCTGCCACTTCCAGTTGTCTGCCGTCATGGCTCTGCAGGAGGCCTCTGAGGCTTACCTGGTGGGTCTTTTCGAGGACACCAACCTGTGTGCCATTCACGCCAAGCGCGTTACCATCATGCCCAAGGACATCCAGCTGGCCCGGCGCATCCGCGGAGAGCGTGCTTAAGTCCTCTTCCTTGGGGAAAAACAAAAAGCACAACAAAACCTACCAGACATCTATAACTCGGCCTTCTCAGGGCCAAAGAACTGTTCTGAAGATAATTTTCATGACAATCGAAATGGTTGGTGGTAGGAGAGCGTTAATTGCGGTTACCCAAATCGCCTAACGGTAAGTTGGTAACATTCGTGCAGGCACGAATGTATAGTAGGTCATCAATTCGGGAGGTGGGTGGGTGCAACAAACAAGAGCTAGTAACAAATAAATATATAAAGAATAAGTAAGTAAATAAATAAATAAAATAAAAGAAAATACAATAAAATACAATAAAATAAAATAAATTGTTTACATGAAATAGGCGTGCTGCAAACATGAAATGAAGCCAAAACACACTCCATGTATGTCACTTTGCAGTGGGTGTAAAAGTACTCCACGCAGAATTTATTTATTTATTTATTATGTTTCGATTTAGTCCGGTTTCTACGCCAATAGAGAATGCAGATTATTATAATTTTTTTTTTATTTATTTCCCTCTCAATATATCACTGTCGGTAACTGTCTCTTTAACATGTAACTGTGGCTCCGATGGAGCCGATTAAGTTGTAGTAGTGGGATGGCGTGTTTGTTGTGCACAAGTAACCTCTTACTTGGAAGAGGTGTACTTGGTGACAGCGTTGGTGCCCTCAGACACGGCATGCTTGGCCAGTTCACCGGGCAGCAAGAGTCGGACAGCTGTCTGGATTTCCCGACTTGTAATGGTGGAGCGTTTGTTGTAGTGCGCCAGGCGGGAAGCCTCGGCAGCGATGCGCTCGAAGATGTCGTTCACGAAAGAGTTCATGATGGACATAGCTTTGGAGGAGACTCCTGTGTCGGGGTGCACTTGCTTCAGTACCTTGTAGATGTAGATGCTGTAGCTTTCCTTCCTCCTGCGCTGCTTCTTCTTGTCACCCTTGGCAATGGCCTTCTGGGCCTTTCCAGCCTTCTTGGCAGCCTTTCCGGAAGTTTTGGGAGGCATGGCGGCACAGTTACTCGTGGCGCGGAGCGAGAGAATTGAAAACTGGCCCGACTAACTTTTCCTTATATACCGAGCGGGCCGCTCAGGATCAGACTGGCTGCAGCTACGGCTCTCTTACATTGGTTGTGTCCGCGAGACGGCCACCTGGCCTGATCCTGAGCTTGGTATAAAAGACCAAGGTGGCGGGCGGAAATTTAACCCCTATCACGAAAAGCAGCAGCAGCAACATGTCAGGACGCGGCAAGGGAGGCAAGGTGAAGGGCAAGTCAAAGTCCCGTTCTAGCAGGGCCGGACTCCAGTTCCCCGTGGGTAGGATCCACCGTCTCTTGCGTAAAGGCAACTATGCTGAGCGTGTTGGTGCAGGTGCACCTGTGTACCTTGCAGCCGTCATGGAGTACCTGGCAGCAGAAGTGCTCGAGCTGGCCGGTAACGCCGCCCGCGACAACAAGAAGACCGGCATTATCCCGCGTCATCTTCAGCTTGCCATTCGCAATGACGAGGAGCTGAACAAGCTCCTGTCTGGAGTCACCATTGCCCAAGGGGGTGTCCTTCCTAACATCCAAGCTGTGCTCCTCCCCAAGAAGACAGAGAAGAAATAAGAACCCAAGGTTCGTTCACACAAGACAACCTAACCAAACAGGCTCCTTTCGGAGCCACAGGATATCACTTAAAGAGAGAAATATACGACATCAACGTTTTGCAGGATAACACTCTATTTTACGTCAAATTAGCATAGTATTGTGGAAATAGAGTGAAATTGATTTAGAATGGTGTAGATGTGAAGGGCGGTTGTGGGGGCCTGGGGTGGGGGACTTAAACGGGACTTAGAAGGGCGCAAGAAGCAGCAGGAGCCAGGGAGGCGACCTTATTTTCACTCTGGTTCATTGACAGTACACATTTACCAGCAGCATACATTGGAGTCATATTGTAATTGTAGACTAATCAGTGTGGGCAAGCTAGCCAATTTGGGATAAACAGCAAGAATGTAATGTCCTCAATGAAGTAATGACATAGTTCAAGATACAATAAGTGAGGTGGCCTGAAGTCTTTGACAGTGTCCCATTCAATAATATAGTAGTGCTTTAAAGGTGTATCACCAAGTTTACATGCTGAGTGTTCCGGTATGGGTACAGCGTTACTAACTAGCCAGATGTGTCTGTATCCTAACCTAATTCTGGCCACGACTACATCACACAGGCAGGCAGGAGCAAGTTGTTTGGACACTCTTCCTAGCCCCCTTGGTCCCTGTTCACCTACCTACTGTAGCAGTAAGTAGGTACCTGTTGTAAATCGAAAGGTTGCGAATTCGTATTCAGGGAAAGTTGTTGGAGCTTCTAAACTTGAACTGACACAATCCGAGGAGTGGTGACCCGAGGATCACAGACACTATCTCTCCCTTCCTAACCTCCTGCTCCTTCCTCTGTCCTCCCCAAATTGAACCATGCTATCGCAAAGGTAATAATACAGGTAGAGACAACAACATATTTTCCTATTGTCTTATTATATATTAATAACAGAAACGCTGCCGCCATCCCGGAGGCTTTACATTGTCTCACTGTTCATTCCCTCCACAATTCTACCTCGTACTTCTTCTTCTTCTTCTTCTTCTTCTTCTTCTTCTTCCATGAATACTTTATTAACGGTGTATGTAAGTTTCACCATGTTTTGCACGACAGCGGTAGAGCAAAGTATATTTTGTTAGCAATAAACCAAAAGCATATTTTATGGCCTAATCATCACTACATAGAACACCACCCATAAAGCATGATACTAGTAGACCACAAACTGCTATAAACACCCAAAGCATATTTTATTGCCTAATCATCACTACATAGAACACCACCCATAAAGCATGATACTAGTAGACCACAAAAAC
The DNA here is from genome assembly GCF_018991925.1 of Homarus americanus. NCBI lineage: Eukaryota > Metazoa > Arthropoda > Malacostraca > Decapoda > Nephropidae > Homarus > Homarus americanus. Next base: position 13,176 of record NW_024710946.1, on the reverse strand, counting down.
TGCTATAAACACCCAAAGCATATTTTATTGCCTAATCATCACTACATAGAACACCACTCATAAAGCATGATACTATTAGACCACAAACTGCTATAAACCCCAATAATATACTATACTAGTGACTATAATTGTGTTACCCAATATTATACGAAATAATACTATAAAACATAATAATAAACACACTAATAGTGTATATTAGTTGAATGCACAATCTGATGAGAAGTCAAAAAAAAAACAAAAAAACATAACAATAACCTAGAAAGAGTGTAGAGTATTTTTGTGCAAACTATTATACTAGTAGATGGTCTAAGATAACTGTATGTGAAGGAAAAGGTGTGCTCTCCACTCAAACTTGTTTTTTATGAAATCTCCTACTCCCCAGCTGAGCGGTACGCCCAATGGGAAACAAAACGTGGCACATAACACGCCGCCCGCCAGCTCTGGCTCGGTGAATAGGAATCAGTAATCGGGCGGAGTATAAACAACACCGCCGCCAATGTGCTCCTCCCATCTCTGAGGAAATCTGGCGGGCAACTTAGTATTATATTAGCATGTAATAATAATAACAATAATAATAATAATACTACTACTACTACTACTAATAATAATAATAATAATAATAATAATAATATTAATAATAATAATATTAATAATAATAACATGCAATTTCATTTTATAACACATACTAACAAAATAGTGTATAGCCTACTATACTTAACTATAATAGGTTAGGTTGCGTAGGAGGATCTAAAAAGTACAGTAGTATACACACACACACACACACACACACACACACACACACACACACATACATATAGACAACAAACTAAATTAGAAACCACACGTCAGTGAAGTTATCAAATCCTCCAGTTTCCGTCTCCACCCCCTACGCCGACTCAAGTCCCTCGGTGTTCCTGCACACGAGCTCCTCAGTGTTTACACAACATTCATACTTCCCAAGCTCACCTATGCCTCCTCCACCTGGTCTTCCTCCCTAAATGCCACACAACGTAAACACCTAGAAAAAGTGCAAAAGAGGCCATGCAAGATTATTCTCTACCCTTCCTACTCCACATATCAAGAAGCGCTCAACACACTGACCGACCCTTTAGACTCTCACTGACCATCACCACGACCTCATCTGCAAATTTGGTAAGAAGCTTCTACACCGGCTCCTACTACCACCTGAGATCCCTAGTCCGAGAATTGCTCTTCGACACCACAACCGCATCCAGCCCAGCCCATACGTGCACGAACTGATCGCTATAAGAACAGCCCAGTCCCAACCATTGTAAAAATTATCGGTAACTTGTAATAAATCAGTGTACTCACTCCCAGTAAACACTACTCCTTGCACTGTCACTATGTTGAAATGAACTGTAGTTTGAGCTTTTCCCCAGCTAGTTATTATATGTCTTATTTGTGTCACTCATGTTACTTGTATATTATTTGTAATTCGTAACCCATTCCCCAAATATGTAACTGTATATTTTCAGTCTTCTGGCTGCCAAGCTCTTTCAATAAACCGTTAATTATTATTATTATTATTATTATTTATATGTTGGCCCATATCAACTCACTCCCCTGAACCCTCCTACCTGACCACATCAACAAGTTCTGCCATAAGGTACTCATCTCATTTGGCAAAGGAATGGAACCAGTGATGAATAGTGGTGAACAGTGCTTAACTCAGTGAAAACAACTCGGTAGTTGGAGTCTTACCTAAGCTAGCTAACCACCTTCACACAGTGAGGTCCAGGTACCCAGTTATACTCTCCTGAGACTCCACGATAGAGAGGCCTGGGACCACACCTCACCCACTTGAATGAGTGAGTCATGTCGACCACGTGGTGTCACCAAGATGCTACGACACCACGTAGTGAATGTTTTGCTACAGCATCATCATGTGAAGTTCCTCATAACACCATCTGTGAGGTAACTGCTACATCATCAGGCCCCTCATAACGCCATCTGTGAGGGAGTTACTACACTACGTGTCTGGTGTTTAACATCTCACCTTACATTATCTACGCGTGCAAACATCAATCTGTATGTTCACTGTGTGCTCCTTCACCTTTCTCTAATGAGGGCTTTTGTTAAACCACCAATGTATGATGTACTAAGTCATTTGTGTCCAATGTATACTTTCGAAAAGCCCTTGTTTGGGGAAGGTAGGAGAGAGTAGTCGTCATTATTGTCCAAGCCACATTATTTATGTCTATATATAAGTAATGTAGGCTGGTTTTTAAATACCTCAATCCCCTAACGGTGCCGTTTGTATATTAAGAAATACCGAAGCCATACAGTACAACACCAGCGAATATGAAGTATCACTGTAACCGGCAACTGTTACTCACTCATACCTACATACATATATAGAGTCTTTACAGAATGATAGCAGACACGAGGAAGACGAACAACAAGAGGAGAAGAGTTAGAAGAAAATCAACTTCAAGCTAAGAAGAAGAATACCAAGACATTTCCTCCAAACAAGAAAACAACACACACAATCAAGCCGACCAAACACTGAGAAACCATGGCGGAACCCAACATGCACAGGACGCTTGACCTGACTCTATCCTGCCGCATCCAGGCGAGTTGCTGCTTAAAGTCCCTCACGCAAGCGCTGTTTAGCCACTGCACCTATTCTATCCTCCTAAAATTCACTTCAATCCCCCCTGCCACTAGTATGTTATGTATGTATGTATGTATGTATGTATGAATGAATGATAACTGCAACTTTGCGTATTAAAACTCATTACTCTTACCGAAGTAATATAGTGCGTGGTTATGTTATGTCATGTTAGGATAGATTATAAACTACATTGGGTTACATTTCGTGAGGTTCGGTGACGCTACAGGAAGTTAGGTGAGGTACCTGGAGGTTAGGTGAATGTTGACTGACTGACTGACAATTATTAGGAAGTGGTTCCAACACGTTCACGCACAACCTATACTCATACCACAAGTCCAGAATTAGAGAGGATCATGTTATTGGATATATTTTCAACGATTTACTCAGTGTCTAACCAACTCTTTAGCGATTTAAATGTGGACCTAAAATTAGGTCCGTATATTTGTTTGTCGTGGTGGTGGTGGTGGTGTGCGCCCGTCCATCAGGTTGATTAACCACCAAAACCATAAAGGGTGCGGCCCTGCCGTTTCAGGGCATACACCACATCCATGGCGGTGACGGTCTTCCTTTTTGCGTGCTCGGTGTGGGTGACGGCGTCACGGATGACGTTCTCCAGAAACACCTTGAGGACGCCGCGGGTCTCCTCGTAGATGAGGCCGGATATACGTTTAACACCTCCACGCCGAGCTAGACGACGAATGGCGGGCTTGGTGATACCCTGGATGTTGTCACGAAGCACCTTACGATGACGCTTGGCGCCACCCTTTCCAAGTCCCTTGCCTCCTTTGCCTCGTCCAGTCATGTTGTTGTGGTTGCTACTACAGGTGGTCCTGGTGTGGCTTCGCCTAGAAGAGAACTAGAAAAATGCTAGTGACAGGGGGGAAGGAGGTTCAGAGGAAGAATAAAGGGAGGATGGAAGTGAATTTTAGAAGGAGAGAACAGGTGCAGTGGCTAAACACCGCTTGCGTGAGGGGGTGGCAAAAAGCCCTGAGGGTGCAACAACTACAGTCAGGACGAGGCAGAGGGAGGGCGGGAGCAGGTCCGGGCAGGCAAAGGGCCAACGCGGGTGTTCTGATTGTCGTCTTAGCTCGGGCAGTGTCGGTAAGCGTAGGAAGAACCGGCCCGCCACGGCGGCGGCGCAAGCCGAGAAACGCAGGTGGACGGACGCACAGGCAGCTCACGATCAAAGTAAACAGAGAAGGTGAAGATATGGAAATTTTGCTAGTCGTAGGGTTGTTTGGAGAAAGATGAAGGTAAAGTCTTTGAGCTATGTCAAAGAGGAACGGAGCGAGTTGGAGGAAGGGTTTTTGAATCTTTGAGCTTGAAATGTCAAAGTATTCATAGTAAGGAAGGATGAGCGTATCGTAGGAGAGTTTTTAGTAATAGCAGCAGACAGATTTGAGCTTTTTTGTCAAATTATGAACGGAGACGAGAATGAGATATAGGTTGAGTGGTTTCAGTCTAGAGTTAGGCAATTTTATTAAGAATTGGATGTCACAGACGTTGGGTATGTTTGATTAGGTTCTGAGAGTTGTGGGTCTTTTAGATATGTCAGAGAGAAATGGAGAGAGTTGGAGGAAGAGTTTTGAATCTTTGAGTTTGAAATGTCAAAGTATTCGTAGTGAGGAAGGATGAGTGTATCGTAGGAGAGTTGTTTAGTAATGGCAGGAGGCAGATTTGAGCTATGTCAAATTGTGAACGGAGATGAGAGTGAGATATAGGTTGTTAGGTTTCAGTCTTGAGTTAGGTCGATTTTGGTAAGGTGGCTTTGTCTGGCGGGGGGGGGATGTTGTGTTTGGAGATTGGTTGAGGGAGGGGGGGAGTTTGTGTTTGGGGATTGATGGGGGTGGCGGTTGTATGTTAATTTAAGGTGAATTAAAATTGCTTAAGGGGGGTTGTTGTGTGAGTGTGTATGTGTTTGCATGTAAATGTAAGGGGAGAGAGGGAGGGTTAGGATAATGTTATAAGGTCAGGTATGGTTCGGTTGTCGGGAGGAGGGGGGAGGAGAGGAGAGGAGAAGGGAGGCGAAAGGGGGAAAGGGGGGCTTTGGAGGTTCTTGGGTTAATTTATGGTATGGTAGGATTTCTTAGGAATGATATGTTTTGTGTTGCTAATGAATAGTTGTATTGCGTCATATGTTTTTATTAGGAGGGTCAAAGGGGCTTGTTAGAAAGGTCGGGTATATTAAGTTTTTATTTTGGGAGGATTGTAGGTATCGATTTCTAAGAGGGGTTGTGAGTAAGGTTGGGTGGGTTAAGTTTTTCTTTTGGGAGGATTGTAGGTTTTGTTAGTGGTTGGGTGGGTTAAGTTTTTCTTTTGGGAGGATTGTAGGTTTTGTTAGTGGTTGGCAGAGTTGGGTTAATTATTGCATTCTCTCTTTCTTGCAGGTATTGTGAGTTCTGGCCCCATTCTTGAGGGAGAGGGTTTGTGTACAGGTACATTGCACCCCTCCCCGACCTTATTGGCCGAGAGAGGCGTTCAATGTCGTCTGCAGTTGGTGCCGTTTTTATAAGGTACACCTCTCCGACCTTGAGGGAGAGGGCTTGCGTACAGGCATTGTGGAACTCTCACCGACCTTATTGGCTAAGGGAAACGTACATGTCATCTGAGTTAGTATGGGATGGGTAAGTTAGGTATTTGTTTTGGGTGGGGAGTAAGCAGTGCAGGTTGAGTGCTAGTTTTTGGAGTGGTCTTGAGTTTGAGTTGGTGGCGTGGGGTTTGGAGTGAGGGGGGGGAGGAGAGAATTGGTCTTAAGTTAGGTTAGGTTGATTGGGTTAGGTTAGGTGGGAATCGGTGGGTGTGGGCTGAGGAGAGGTTAGGTTATTAGGTTAGGTTGATTTGGTTAGGTTGGGTGGGAATCGTTGGGTGAGGGTTAAGGAGAGGTTAGGTTTAATTTGGGGGGAAATTGTTGGGTGTGGTTATAGGGAAGATATTAATATAAGGGAGGTGGGAGGGGAGTGTTTGGTCTGTTTAATACTTAAAGATGGAAATTCTGGGGTGCAGAGATGAGGTCTAAATTTTCGAGTGACAGTGAGCGAGGTGGTGGTATGAGTGTTGTGTATGCAAATGAGGGAAGGGCAGTTACGTGACTGTGTGTGGGGGAGTCGGGAGGTTGAGGGGAGTGTGCTAGGTTCGTGTCGGGGTTGATTTCTGTTTCCTTTGGGGTAGTGCCGTATAGGTTTACTTTAATTATTGATTTGGTTGGATGAGTGTATTGAATAATTTTTTTGCTGTCAGGTGTATAGGGAGACAGGGGGGAGGTGTTCTTCCTCTTTGGTCTAGGGGTCTTGACCACTATTTCTGTGGGGGGAAGGGCTGCCATTTTATTCTTGGGAGTCTGGGGTGTTAGGGGAGGATCGGGTTTGGTTTGGGTGTTCGTGGTCCGGGAGTTCAACGTAGTCAAGTGGGAGAAGTCGGGTGTAGGCAAGGTCGAGGTGGAGGGGCCGGTATGTTTTGGACTGATTACTTTGGGGGGTGAGGTAATGGTAGAATGGTGAGATAAGTCAGGTGTAGGCATGGCAGAAGTGGAGGGGAGGAGGGAGACAGTGGATTCTCTGGGGGGTGGGGGGGGCATGTTGGTACGGTCGGAGATGGGGGCAGTGGGGAAGATGAGGTCGGGACCGGTTCTGAAGGAGTCAGGAATGTTTATGGTAGGGAGGCCGTTAGCCTTCAAACCCTCAATTACCAGATTTAGAAAAAGTGATCTATTACCGTTGCTTAGGGAATGTGCCAGAAGTATGATGGTGGTGATTTTTGCGTCAGTGTCGGGGGAAGGGAGGGGGGCGGTCAGGTTGTTGGTCCAGCAAGTGCGGGTGGAGAGAGTCGTGGGAGTAGGGAGTGAGTGGTGGGGAGGAGGAGGAGGTGCAGTGGGAGGTGAGGGTAGGCGTAGGCGGGGAGGGAGAGGTGTTGTGCTGTTGTTGAGTCTGATTTGGCACTTGTTGCTGACGGCAGAGTGTGGGCCTTTACAATTGCAGCATCTAGTAACAGTGGCAGTGCAGTTTCTGTATGAGTGGCCTTGATTGGCACATTTTGAACAGGTTAGTGAGTTACTGCAACGGTTGGTGGTATGTCCAAATTGATAGCAGTTGTAGCATTGGTGGACTGGGATGTAGTGTTGGAATTCGATGTTATGTGAGGGGATGATGTTATTGCCGAATTTAATTCCGTTGGATTTCAATTTGATGGCGTCAGTTTGTGTAGCTGTAGTGATTTTCAACATGGGGAGAGTTCCCATCCGGGCTGCATATGTCATTTGGGAGGTGTTGTGTGTGTTGAGTTCTGTCAATAGGTTAGGGTTGTCAAGGATATGGGGGATGATTTTTCTACATATGAGGGTGCATTTTGCGCGGTATTCGGGTGAGCTGAGGACCGTTAAGCCGTTGTCTTTTAGTTTTTTGTTCAATGCTGGGGAGTGGAATAGGTCGGCGTCTTCGTCATTCTGTACAAATATTTTAATAATGTCGTCATTGGTGAAGGAACGTATTTGGAAGATCAAAGTCAGCTGGAAAATGAGTGAAGCGAGGTCTGTGCACTGTTGGATGGTACGGTCCACTTTGAGTTTAATTGAGGGCATGTTGACTGGTGGAATTGGAGATTTATGGAGATCTCCCCTAACAAATTGTCCCTAATTTCCTGCGCCCCTCACGTAGGGGAGGCCCTGCACTATCACAGAGGTCCCCAGGCGAATCGGCAGGCTGTGCTGACCCCCCGCCCTTCACACAAACACGCACTAGCGAGGTGTGGGGACAGAGGGCGTTTCCAGACGAATACTCCCCTGTACGTCAACTGACAGGGGAATAGGTCCTTTCACGGCACGGAAGATAAAGGTTAGAGTGGTAGAAAAAGGTCTGAAAACTTACTGCTGACTCTTTCTACACACCAAGCCCCTCAGCAGCATTCGGGGTTCCTAAGGGAGGTCCGATACTGTAGGAGAGGCTCAATGTGTCGATTGAATCAACAGAATTGTCAGTTGGAGAATGGAGTCAGGTGCTTGTGATTTCCAAGGTTGGTGGGAAGGTGGGAGAGGTCCCAGAACTAGCGAATCAGCTATGTCCGTTTGATCTCCGGCTTCCCCGTCGCTCTGCGTGTCTGCTCTCTGTGGTGGTCCTGGCTCCAATGGCTTCGCCCACGGTTTGGTGGGAGTAGGTGGCGTGGCCAATGAGGTGGCCACTGAGGTGGAGAATGTCTGTATATAAGCCCGCCCGCCTGCCGGGCCGCCAACAAAGAGGGTCCAGGCAAACCGACCAGCAGCAAGACCGGCCCCCACCGCCTACACACCAGCCCCACCAAGTACCTTCGTGTGGGGAACCCAAAGGCCCAAACAACAAAGACAACCTCCTCAGCCAGTCAACACCCAAAGTGCAGCCCAGTTTCCTGGCCTCACTACAGCCACACCTCAGCCAGCCAAGCAGCAGACAACGACAACCACGAGAAAGACAAAAGAAGCACACACCAAGGCACCAGAAGGAATGATACACATATCAGACCTAGCCAAGGTACTGACAACCTTCACGGAGGGCCTAGCCGGACTACTGGGCCACAAGATCCAACCCACACAGCTCCAAATACTCATGGGGAGCGTCCTCGGGCAAGTCGCCACAGCTCCAGCCACCTCAGTGGAGGAAGCCACGTCGGTCCGCACACGAGTAACAGCCGAGGTACACTCTACACCGAAGAAGGCCACCAGAGAACCCAAGATACCGACAGCTCCAAAGATACCGACAGCTCCCAAGATACCGACAGCTCCCAGAAAGAAACTGGACGTTTCAACTCCCCTGAACCGAACCACGGCCCAGAAGGCAAAAACCACAGAACACGAAGACATGGACCTGATTCAGTTGGAATCGAACTTGGACATCTCCATCGAGGACCACCAGAAGTCCCCGATGAAACAGTGGTGGAGAACGTCAGCACCCTGAACATCCTAACATGGAATGCTCAGGGCATCAAAAACAAGAAACACCTCCTACAAGAAGCAGCAGCCAAGGACAAGCTTGACATCATACTCCTACAAGAAACACTTCTACAAGAACACCACTGTTTCAAATTCAGCGGTTACAAGACATACAGGAGGCATTTCACGCAGGCGTCAACAAGAGGATGTATGATCTTGGTCAAGTCAAGCATACCCTCCGCCGATGTCACGCAGCAATTTCCATGTGGGGAAAACATCGAGACACAGGCCGTCAAAGTAACCCTCCAAGAACGGGAATTAACTGTTCACAACATCTACAAGAACCCAAGGGGCTCACTGGAGGTTACTCAATTATTTGCTTCGGCCGCCGACCACGCCACACTCATAGGAGGGGATTTCAACGCACATCATCCCTTCCTAAGCTCGGCAAGCCCCACAAATGAAGACGGCCCACACCTATACACCACCTTTCAAGATACACCCGAGATCTGCCTCCTGAACACCGGAGAGCCCACCCACACTAGGGGAGGAAGGCTAGATCTAACCTTCGTCTCCAGTGCACTACAGCCTTCGGCCTCCTGGCAGATACACCCCACGCTGACCAGTGACCACTTCGCCACCCTAACAACGCTGAAGGTGAACAAACTCCCCACTCCACCCCCCCCGAGATGGAGATACAACACTCAAAAGGCAGACTGGGGACTCTTCAAGAAACACCTGGCTAAGTGGCGCGAAAAATCACAGCCGGCCGGCGCAGCACCCTCGGATGAGACAACCCTCCACCACCAATTGGTCGAGGCGTTTCACCTAGCGGCAGAAGAGGCTATCCCAAAAACAAAACCCACATCAAGACAGTACAATGATTACTGGTACTACTGTCCCAGGGTGAAAGAACTCAACCACAGAGTGAATATGGCCCGAAGAAACTACAGGAGACATCCCACGGCAACAAACAGACATCTCCTGCAAGTCATAGTCAAGGATACCAGGGAAGAGAAGGAAGAAATTAAAAACGTAAGCTGGCTCAAGTGGTGCTCCGAACTGAACGAGCACACCTCCCTGGGCAAGATGTGGGCCCAGATCCGAAGGGCATCTGGGAAGGCGACACCACCACCACCAACTCATCCCAACCCAGAAGAAGAAGCCGAGAGACTTGCAAAACTGTTCTCTGACCGAGCAGCAACGAAGAACCTCCCGAGACAGGCGGAGGAGACACAACGGCGTCTGCGACAGGTCAGACTCCAGACGATCCAAGAGGCCCGCAACAGTGAAGATGACACTGACAGACCATTCAACCAGCAAGAACTCCAGAAGTCGCTAAAACGAAGCAAGGATACAGCTCCAGGGGCCGACAGGATAACCTACTCCATGCTCTCTCATGCCGGTACAGCCGGACACGAGGCTCTGCTGCAAGCCATCAATGCTGCGTGGACAGCACAAAGACTCCCACCGGAATGGAAGAAGGCAGATATACAGCCCATTCCGAAGCCCAGAGAACCAGACAAGCCGAGGCCCATCTCCCTTCTCAGCTGCATAGCGAAGACCGGAGAAAGAATGGCTCTCAACCGACTCAAGTGGAAAGTAGGCAGCCCACACCCCCACATCTTTGCTTACACCGAGAACACCGGCACAGGCAACAACATCGCCGAGATACTCAGCACAGTGGACAACAAACCAGCTCTGGTGGTCTTCCTCGACCTGGAGAAAGCCTTCGAACTAGCAAATCCTTTGGCCATTACAACTACGCTCGCTAAAAAAGGCGTCAAAGGAAGGTTGCTGGGGTGGATCCAGAACTACCTCACACAGAGAGAAGCACGAGTACGCTTTGAGGGAGCAACCTCAAGCTACAGGGTCCACGAAAACGGAACCCCACAAGGAGGCATCCTCAGTCCAATGCTGTTCAATGTCCTGATGGAAAATCTAGTCAAACTTCCCTTCAGACAAACAGCCAAGCTCCTATGCTATGCGGACGACTTACAGCTCATAGTAAGAGGATCGAACAGACTAGCCAACACGCAACACGCACTCCAACTTATAGAAGAGGAGTGCAACAGACTTGGACTCAAGATAAATCCAGCCAAGTCGAAAGCGATGGCCATCTGCACAGACACACCAGACAAGACGCTCTCCATACAAAACACGCAGGTAGTCTGGACCAACGCCCACCAGTGTCTTGGAATCTGGTTTGACCAGAAACTCACCTTCAAGCCGCAACTCGAGTATCTCAGGCACAGGACGAAGAGCAGACACAATATAATGAGGTCGCTCACCAGCAAATCCGCAGGAGCAAACCTTCATGTGCTCAAAGCCTACTACACAGCCGCCATCAGATCGCTGGTAGATTACAGTGCTCCAGCACTCATTGGACTGAGAGAGGACCAAATAGCTAAGCTAGAAGTCATTCAAAACAATGCTCTCAGGACCATGCTCGGAGCACCCATGTGGACCAGAATTTGCAATCTGCAAATGGAAACCGAGCTACCACCCCTGGCAGTACGAGTCAAGCAGGTGACAGCCGGTCTCCTCGCCAAAATCTGCAGAGCAGAAGAGCCCACAGCTGCCAAGATTCGAATCAGTGCCTCTCTCCACCTCGACCACAGAGTGCGAGGGGCCACCTGGTCGCACGAGGCAAGCGAGGTCATCCGACACCTGCAAGCAGAAACACTCGTCAAGAACAACCAAGACACACGAGACAATGGTTACACTGTTCCTCCACCATGGAGCCCTCCACCAGCCACACTCAAATGCACCGACCTCGGCGACAGTAAAGCCAACCTCCAGAAGGAGGACCTCAAAAAAATATCTCTCCAAGCCATAGCCACCGAGACACCGGCTGATGCAGCATCATACTTCACAGACGGCTCGGTGGACCCAAAACATCACAGATCCGGAGCGGCCTTCTACACCCAAGGTCAGACCCTCAAATGGAGACTTTCCAACGACTGCTCCACCCTACAAACAGAACTGGTAGCAATCCCAAAGGCCCTACAACACGCTGCAACACAACACAACAAGTCCGTCATAATTCACACGGACTCGAAATCGGCCATGCAAGCGCTGCAACACAGTCAACCAAGAGACAACGTCCACATCATCACCTCGATCCTCGCGCAGCTACAGGAATTCCAAAGCCAAAGCCGACCAGTCGTCTTACACTGGATTCCCAGTCATGTAGGGATCGGAGAAAACGACGTGGCAGACGAAGCAGCCAAGGCAGCTACACGTTCCAGTAGCGTACACATCCAAGTTCCAGCAAGTGTGCAACAGATCAAAAATCACCTCAGAAAGACTACCAAGCTCCACATCAAAAAGAGCTTCCTTCATGCACTCAACGCTGGTTCCCAATCAGCCAAATGGTACCTGGCGGCCACAAAAGGGAAACCACCTTTCGCAGACAAGAAAACTCCAAGACAAACCCAAGTCAGCCTTCACCGACTACGACTAGGGTACAAGTGCTCCTGGCAGATGATCGGAAATGACGTCACGGAATGCACCTACTGTCAGGATCCAGCAGCCAACCCACTCGAACACTATCTCCTCGATTGCGAGGTCACACAAAGCCTCCGAGACAGAACTCAAATCTCCCAAGAAACACACACAACACCAGCGGCCACTCTAACCCGAAAGGCCCATACAGACCACATTCACCACCTACTCCGGGTCATCACACGATACCCACCACCCAGATAGCTTAGAAAGCATCCTCTCCCAGCAAGTGCGGACCCCAGTTCGGGGGGCGCGCCACTCCGAGGCTGACCACGTCCAAGAGTGGGGGCCGGTGGTAAGCGTCCACTGATCGGGGGTCCGCCCACACTTGCAACCTGCAGTATCCCTCCAATCTGCAGGTGGGACCACCTCCAATCCCAATCCGGTCTGGCTGCTCCTGGAGCTCCAGCCGGAACCACCAAACGGGCCGCCTATAGGCAAAGGCCCGTGTCGGACTACGGTCCGACAATCTATACAACAACAAACAACGGGCCGCCCGTATTGACTATTTCGTCGTCGAGATGGCCCGTACTAAACAGACTGCCCGCAAGTCCACTGGAGGCAAGGCTCCACGGAAGCAGCTTGCCACCAAGGCAGCTCGCAAGTCCGCCCCAGCCACCGGTGGTGTCAAGAAGCCCCATCGTTACAGGCCCGGAACCGTCGCCCTTCGTGAGATCCGTCGTTACCAGAAGAGCACAGAGCTACTCATCAGGACGCTGCCCTTCCAGCGCCTGGTGCGTGAGATCGCCCAGGATTTCAAGACTGACCTGCGCTTCCAGTCGTCTGCCGTCATGGCTCTGCAGGAAGCCTCTGAGGCTTACCTGGTGGGTCTTTTCGAGGACACCAACCTGTGTGCCATTCACGCCAAGCGCGTTACCATCATGCCCAAGGACATCCAGCTGGCCCGGCGCATCCGCGGAGAGCGTGCTTAAGGCCTCTTCCTTGGGGAAAAAGAAAAAGCACAACAAAACCTACCAGACATCTATAACTCGGCCCTTCTCAGGGCCAAAGAACTGTTCTGAAGATAATTGTCATGACAATCGAAATGGTTGGTGGTAGGAGAGCGTTAATTTCGGTTACCCAAATCGCCTAACGGTAAGTTGGTAACATTCGTGCAGGCACGAATGTATAGTAGGTCATC